>NC_133208.1:3083414-3108414 GCF_958299795.1 Porites lutea | reverse complement strand
GGTTACCTTAGAAAAGCGAACAATATCGTACCTTTCTGTCTCAGCCCAGATCAGGGTGATTAATCCGTTTAGCCAAATGAAACAAGAATATAATACAATATTGGACGATGCAGACTCTGCGAATCGTAAAAACTTTGTCCCATCTCAGAGCTTTACATGATGCTCTCCAGGAAACTTTTCTCAAGGTGACCAATATATAAAACTAAACTGCTAAACGGCACCGAAACCAGCTTTAGGCGCGCGCTGATTTCAGATAACTGTCACTTGTGTTAAAGAAAGAATTGTGGGTAGGGAAAAAGAATCGGGAGGGGGGGAGGGGGGGGGGGGGTAAGATAGTAATTCTGTCTACATCCACTTCTATACAAATCCCTAACCACAAAACGAGCAAAAAAGCTATTAGACAGGGGAAGTTGAGAAAAATTACAAATTAAATGTTTGCCAACCCGGTTTTCATAACTCCAGGTAGATGTATAAGGCCTTGTTAGGGAAAACTTTGACAAGCGACATGGCCTTGAACCAGTGACATAAGACTAGAACAAATGGCGACAAATGACACAGAGAGGGGTTAACAGTTTACTAACAGGGACATGGCTTACTTCTCAAAACACTAAATCATGACCCTATTTGAAATTCTGACTGGGGACATACATACCCCCTCCCCCCACCCTTAAGAGGGCCTCATCATGTACAACTGAAGCATCACATTATCGACATTGATTGGATCGTTATTTACTATGGGCCCAATTTTCATTTGGTTTTGAACCTTCGTTGGGAATAATAATGTCAAAAAACAAGGCAAATTATTGGAAGAATTATCCATCCACAAGGAAAGAGGCCAAATTTTTAAGGCATCAGTATAGGCTAACTGCCTGAAATTTCTAGCTGCATTGAAACACTGAACAAGTAATGCATGTATCAGCTACTATTTTTTTATGGCTCATTCAATTCCAAGCATACCCATTCTAACAGGCGGCCATGAATTCCGATAAACACTAATTTTGTCAGTAGAAGCTCATGATCTACTCTGTCAAAGGCTTTCTTAAGGTACAGAAATACAACTCCACTAATCATTCCCTTGTCTATATTCAAACACCATTGAATGGTAAGATCAAAAAGGGCGGTTACTGTTGATTGAAGAAATCTAAAGCCAGATTGATGTGGATCTAATAAATTATGTTACTTATAACTAAATAGTGGTAGACTTGCTCATAGACTACAATCATGGACAAAAGTCCTAGGGACAGTAATGGAATATTCAGATTTTTCTGTCGTTTCTGGTCTTATAAATCAGTGCATGCATCCTTTTCAAAATTTTCATCCAGTTTTCCCTGACCCCTCACCCTTTACAGAGGGTCTGAATGAGGTTTAGTGCCCATAATTTTTAGTGTTTGCTGTTAAGGTGGCTCCGTCATTAATATTGGAGCATTTAGCTGTGACAAATTTTCTGTCATAACTCTTTCGTTTTTAGAGCGATGGCTGAGAAGCTTTACAAAGAACAACAGATATCATTCGGCAATAGAACGAAATATTCCGATTTCATTGATGGTAAAAATTTCTTGAGAAATTAGCGATTAAAAGGACCCTAGTGTTAAAAAAAATCGCGTCTAGTAAAACATTTTGCTGATATTTTTTACTGAAATTTCTGGTATCGGCTTTCATTGACATAATAAAAATGCCGGAGAAATTTCAGAAAAAGCGTTGGAACAGAGGTCCGTAACTAAAAGTCGCTCAAAATTCAGCTGTTTAAGTGTTTTGGAATGTCAAAAATAAATTAGAAGAAGGAGCCACCAGTTCGAATTTTCGGGACGAGTAAATTCAATGTTTGCTTAAAATGAAAACAAAAGTTGATTGCCTATCGTGCTATTCTTTAAAAGGTACTTTTTAGTTTTAGAAGCGGTATAAATTGCTCCACACCTTGCTCTGACGTCGAATGACTTGTTCCTCGACATTTTTAAAATATCTCTTGCGAGTTTTGGTTCAAACTCCTGCTACATACATTTTGTTGTATTGCAATGCATCCTCAAAGGCTTTTTCTGCTGAACGTTGCTTCCAACTCAGGAAAAAGGTACTGAAAAACGCATCACCGATAGATGAGCTTGGGCGTTGGTGCCTACCAAGTTGGTGGAGCCGGGTAATGCTCTAACATGAGGAGGAGGTATCTCCTTGGTGCTTGAAAAAGGAAGGGTCAGCGAACAACCCCAAGCACCAAGCTGCAGCAGTTGCATAAAAAAACAGACAACACACTTACCAAAGGAAAGCAGCTGACATTGAGAGCGACACCAAAAACCACCGTGGAAGCTCAGGGCAATTCGATAAGTAACTCGACGGCAATGTCGAAGGAGCTGTGGATAACAAATGGCAAGGGCACGCGATATCAAGCCAGCTGACTAGAGATGCCCGCAAGAGCTTCAGAAGGTGTGCGGATATAAAGCTGGTATGCATTGCTAGTCGAACGTCCAAGAGCCTGAATTAGGTGGTCAGGAATACCGTTGTGAGCTGCTACCGTGGCTGCCCCAAAACGGAAGCTGTGGCTGGAAAAATTGCCTTCAGTCCCCGAGGTGGAGAAAATTTGCCGCAGCGAATCAGTCAGGATTGAGCGAGACAGAGGTTGAGCATTCGCAAGTAGGACCAACGGGCCAGGGACATTTCCTCGCAGGGAGAGGTAAGCCAGCAATGCCTGAACTGCGCAGAGGGGTGCCCTTCCCAGACCGATATGGATGTGGCAACCTTCACGGAACGGATCCGTTTTTGACGCTTTTATCCGAACACGGAGACATTTGGAACTGGAATGTTCCGATAGGCGGATTCCACATCAAATTTTTCCATCAGGGCACCTGGGCCATAACGGGAAACCATGCGAATAACTTGATCAACCTTAATATATTGGAGAGAAAAATCCTGGGGATCAATGCCGTCATTCACACTAGCACCCCCGGGGGAAGACAAATCGACTATTTTGGCCCTTCTTAGGAATGACCCCAAAACTGCTTATATGCAAACGAGGAAAAGGAGAGGAGGAGAAGGGGCCTGCAACCCTGCCTAGAGAGACTTCATTAGCCAGATGTGGGCATGGTTAAGAGCAGAGGGTTTGTTTCTTTTAGCTGGCTTAAGCTTGTGAGCTGAGTGGAAGCCTAACCGGAAGCCTAGGATGTTAAGTCTTTCCAGCGGTGTGGAAAATACGACGTCAGAATCAGCGTGAAAATTGTAAAAGCTTCGGACCAAGTCACGACGTCCTTGATGCGTCGGCGTTGCTTTTTAGCGCTCAGCAGAAACACTAGGCGCCCGTCCAGGAATGCTTGAGACTCCGGCTCGGTCTGAACGATGTTGACTGATAGCAAGTCCCCCAAATCCACATACTTGCCGGCAACAATTTGGCTAACCGTTTTCGCCGGAATGGGTGAAAAACATGGGCCAACTACAAACGGCTGTAGGAGTAGCGGTCCCGATGGCACGCTGGCAACCAAGGAGCTATCGCTGAGCGGTACCGGGACAGGAGCGTCCGCCGTGATCAAGGTGCTTAAAATCGGCAAGCGCGGGCTTTCAAGTGGCAACAAAGGATGGCACAGTAAAATTAGGCCTACCTTGCGTCGATGAATGTAAAGATATCGCCTGTTGCTCCGGAAAAGCGCCTCCAGAAGCTAAAAAAGGTCGCCGTTTGCTGAGATTAGATGGATGATGGGGCGGGAACGCCCCCAGAAGCTGTTTGTGGCTCTACGCTAACTGAATTTCCACGCATATAGCTCGGGCTCGAGCCAGGGCCATTTTCTGCCGCTAAAGGAGGCCTTAACGGCATCGACGATTGCAGCGGTTAGAGCGGGATTATGGACACCAGCAGCAACGACTGGGGCGGAAACTGTTGAAGATGATTGTTGGACCGAGTTTGCCGCAGAAGAGGGCGACGAAGGAACAGACGACTCGGCGTGCAGAAGGGTATCCGATGGCGAATTCTCTCCGTCCAATCTAGCAGCCAAGCTATTGGTTCGACGAGCAGTCATTGTAGAAGTAGAAACAGTAAGCAAGCAAAAACCAAAGAACAAAAAGGCACGCAAACAGCAAGCTATTGCAACAACACTTTGCGAAGAACTGCTAGCAAGCAACTGCGTATATAAGTCACGAGGTACCCCTGCAAGAGGGATCAGGCCACCCCTAGCATAGCTGGGGAAACTGCTGACCAGTATTGCTTCGAGGTTAACTTTGCCTACATTTAGCCACATGTGACAGGTTGAACAAAATCAGCTAATTGTCTGTAATTAACTGAAGCAACCTGCTTGGGGATTTTATTGCATATTTGATCCAAACCAGTTGCTTTATTGACATGTAATTTTGACAGTAACCTCAAAACTCCTGAAGGTTTATGCAATTTCAGTAAACTTAAAGGAGGACGGTTCTCGTTTTAGGTAGTCTTAAACATTTATGATGCTGTAGGACTGAAGACTTGTAGTAAGGTTTGGACCAGTCTGCGGGAAATGGCAATTGAAATAATTTGCTATGTCTTTTGCATTATTTAGGGTAATTGGTTCGCATTAAAATTTCATTAATTTCAGTAACACCTGAGTTTTTTCCTATTACGTCATTCAGTACAATGGACCTTCCATGTGGTCTTACACGGCTGTCACTAAGAGCCGGGGGCTGGGGATTTTCCCTGGCTACTATGAGCGTGAGCCCTGGCTTCTTTCAAAGGAAAATAGAGCCAAAAGAACTCTTAAATGTACAATTCCCCTCCTACTAATCGCATATACCTGGCAGCTTGAAATTCAAGCGACAACCCTTTGTCTTAGCCGCTAGTTATAATTATTGCAAAAGAGATGACATCATTCTGATTAATATCGGAAACCCGGTAACCAGTTCACGACAACCAAGGCTATACAGAATTATAATTGTACTGCAAGAAAACAATAAGTTAGCCAGAACAGACAGAGAACAGCTTTTAAGAAAAAACAACCCACTATAAAGCACATCAAGATACACGGGCCTCATACAACTGCGACTGATAGAGATGATCAATAGCATATAAATTATTTATGGTCGACATTTTGCTACAAGTTAAATATCTATATGTTTCAAGATTCTTTCCTTCAATTCTTTCCTTCTTTCCTTTGCGTTACTCTAGAGTTCCCACAGAAACAGATATGTACTTCAGAACTCTAGAGTAACGCAACTAAGACATAATCCATCTGTTACCTAGATACTATCTCTTAACGCATCCCTATATTTACTGCCAGCTTTTAATTTTAACGGTCAATCGTTGAAGTTGCCTGATGAGTGTGGTCCTACAATTTCGGACCATACGAAACAGCACTGTCTCAATAAACGATCAATGATTACTCCTGAAGCCTGAACTCCTGTGATTATTAATAGTCAATGCTCTTCAATTAAATGAATTGAGCGCTCTACGAAATACGTTCTACCTAGAATACAAGTATCTATGTATATATGTATGTCTGTATTTACAACTTCCTTTGGATGATATTAATTCCGTCGCTTTGGAGTGAATTGTTAGAGATACGTTGGCAGAGCTTAGCAAAAATCTCATGATTTCTTTGTCATTGCGAAATAAAATAATTTTGTCAAAATTAGAAGCTGTTGTGTGTGAATCTTATGGCTTGCTGTTTGCCTGGTCTCCTTTAGGGCATTATCTCAGAGGGCTCTTGGTAAAAAAGTGGTGTAAAGCTCACATTTTACTAGGTTAAACTTTTAAGGCAATGTTTGTGTCAGGACTGAACACGGCATTAAAGCTTCTGTTTCGAATAATTAAATTCGAGTCTGGATCCGTTTAGGAAGACCATCATTTTATTTATTTATGTATTCTTCAACTTTAAAATATTGGGGAACATAAAGTTAAAACTCGTAACAGCGAAATATAAGAAATACGAAAATTACTCGCTGAAATGATATGTGGCCGCCTTACCGAGTATGCCGATAATAAAAAGTTGAAATTTTTAGCGTACTCCACTCGATCGCTCCTGCACTTATACTAAAAAAATAGTTCTAATTGATTTCCTCCATCGATAAAGACCAGAGACTGACAACATCCTGGCAAACAAAAACCAAGCATAACTGCATCGAAACCTCGGTCACCTCTTCTTTCCTGTCTTCCTTTTTTGCATCTTGACTTGAACTGTTTTGTTCAATGGCAGACGTCTCTTGCGTTAACAAGTAGGCCATGTATCTGTAGCTCACTTCTTTTTTTCTTGCAACCACGATTGTTTATATTTCTGTTTTACCGAATTGCAGTGAGCTGGCTTTCGTACTCGGTTTAATGTGAAGCCGCTTTTCTGCAGCTATCGCCCACTCGTCGAGCTTCTGATGCTTCAGAAACCTACAAAATCATCCTGTTTTCTTGAAGATATACGCGTCCCTTTTGATTGCAAACAGAAAACCAGTACTAAACATTTAAAGCAGAAGACATCCCTCCCACATGATTGTATTTAAAAAGAAGTCCGTACAAAGTTCTTTTAAGTGGAATCTGTGCTAAACACTCTGCAAGTTCACTGAAAGTCTTCATTTGCAATTTTTGTTTATCCTCCAACGCCTCGCTTTGATGACTAGGCACCAGTTTTTTCCCGCGTGTCCGCCATTTGAGAATATGGTGTATGGAGTCAAGGAGATTTGACTAATCCGCCAATTTCCCGCCAAACATACTGGTGTGGCCAGTGGCGCCAAAATTGTGTTCGCTCGCCCCGGGCTGGCTCGACTTTTGCGATGCGGTTATGGAGTTATAGCGGAGCTCTCGCGCGCGAAGCGCGCAGCAGAGCACCATGGGCAAGAAAATGTGGTAATCTACCCATCCGAGAAATTTTGGTAATCACGTGACCGTACACCGAGAGACCGTCCGTCTGCACCACAGGCATACCAATGTAAAATAACTCAACCAACAAGTATGGCAACCCAAATGCAACTCGAGGTTATTTTGGCGGGAAATCACATAGCCACGCGCGTCTTGTAAAACAGAGGCAGCTAAAGAGTCAATGAAGACGAAAACGGAGAGCTGAAATTGTTTTTGTATCCGTGTTGTCTGAAGTATTCAGCTTAGATTAACTGTCATGTCCACAAATTTGGAATATAGAGCAAGAGAAAGACAGAGAAAAAGAGAGAGTAGGCGGCAGGCCAGCGAAACTCAACGAGAAAAAGGGCAACAGAGATCTAGAGCAAGAGATAAAAAACAAGGGAGTCATTTTTTGTTGGAAGAACAACGTGAAAATTTGTAGCGGCGGTGACAAAATGAGGAATGCTAGCGGCCACCAATGCAAGGAGAAAATGAGGGTCAGTGAAGAAAAAGTGGACGAAAACGCGTACGACGTTCCCTCCATAAAAAAGTTTCTGGAAGTTTCGCGTTGTAGTCGTGCAAAACAACGGCAAAGAAATGTACAAAAAAAGTGTGCTGCACGTGCAAAGTTGTTTTTTTGCTAATAAGACCTATTGTTGTTTTTCACCGTTCTCCGGCCTTCGCCGCTTAGCATTACACGATTTTATATTTTGTTTGAACAAACTATAAATATTATCGAGAGGTTCGCTTTTAGCCCTGGCTAAATCTATATATTAAACAATGAGTTCATCATCTATATAGCCTGCTCGCCCTAAGTGACTGTGTTTCGCTTTTCAGAGACCCATCAGTTACTTTTGACCTTCTCGAATCAGAATTTATGTCCGTGATGTAATACTGGTCAGTGTACAAGCAGAGTCATGTAAAACACCGACATTTTAGCCTTCACGGACTTTACGTTCCAAACGTTTCTGGCTATCGGGAAAAAAAAACAAGGAACTTAAAATACCAAAATAAAATGTCATTTCCAGTTTCACTTTGTCACCGTTCGAAAATTATTGTGAATCAGGACGAATGATAGTTTACTCAAACGGGGGGAGGATCCTTAACAGTTCCAGTTTGTTAGAAAACAAGAAGACGCCTTAAGGCGTTTACGCGGGATGTGTTGGTGTAAGAAAGAATTACCGTTATGTTGAATGGCAATGGAAAGTTGAGTGGTGTATGCAACAAATGTGTGCAGGAGAGACGGAGATGTTCTGTTAAGGACTAATACACTAGAAGATGAGTTACACACAAGGGTTCCTTTGCTACTCAAAACAAAACTTACATCAATATTACCACCATGTAAGTTAGGAGTATGGGATAGTTCAGTAAAATTTGCATTCCTTTACTAATGTCCTCAAAAATGAACTTCCACATTCAACAATAACATGTAATGTATCATACTTCCAATAACTACAGGGCTGCAAGGCTGTGCTCTAGGGAAAATTTCAGAGAGCCCTTCGGGCTCCCCAAGCATTTTTAGCTGGGGTGCCCGGGCCTCCAAGTTGGTCGCCCAAATTAATAAATCAATGAACTGTTATGTAATTATTAAAAATTAAACAAATTATTTTCTTAACAAGTCAAGCAGAATTTTGTGAATATTTTTTTCATGAAAAATCACATCCCTTTGACCTCCTAAGCGTGCGAAAAAAAAAAAAACCCGCATGTTGTCATATGAAAGTAAGTTTTCGTGCCATGAGGAACATGGGCAACGCCGCCAAATATTTCATGGTTTTTAAATGGAAAAGTAAGATTCTGGTCTGTTTATGTTTTTTTTCATAAAAAAGAAAATTGGGGTCAAAAATAAGGGCACTATTCTTTTTACTAATCATTTTGATTTAGGTTGAAAAGAAGATTTGCTTATTGACTGAGATGCCGTGGAGCTTTCCAGGAAAACTGTTATGATTTCAACGAAACCGCGGTGCCCCCCGGGGGGTTACGTGAGGTAATATTTGCTGGGTATGTGCCGCTGACCTCTTAGAGCCCTTAGACCCCATATTAGTCACACTTGGGCAAATATGTAATTTTCGCGATCCCGACTTAGTCACTTTCTATTTCTGTATCTACCTTATCAATCCTTTAAATAGGTCATCAAAAAATGAATTAACCCATTTTTTAATACATTGAACGAAGAACACTTTACTTTTCACCTACAGTACAAATATCCTGGTACGTTTGCTAACCCTAAATATTAACAACTCTCTTACCCCAAAAATCCGAAAATGTGCGGCCCCATTCTAGTAACTCTTGAAAATGCAACCCCATTATAGTCAATCCAGTCGTGAAAATGCGACCCCACCCAGCGGCATATCTCTCCATTAGCCTCTTATAAGGAAGTGCCCCCCCTGGGCCGCCCCAAAACTATTATCTCTTTTGAATAGATCATCTTGTTGTAAAGTCGTCGTTTAAGCGCATAAACGGAAGTATTTTCTTTCTATATTATCGGTGAAATGTTCAGGACAAATGTGGATTCGGTTAGCTTTCGCGAATTTATTTTTAGTACGTGATACGTAATGCCTTGTCACGACACGAAAGACAATGCGGGATTGTATAGATTTATACCCCCTTTATGGCTTTATACCTGATTTTAGAACAATCACAATAATAGTCGTCTCTTTTCTTTTTTATACATCGTATTTTACTGGAATAACAATCTTAAGTAAGTTTTAGCCTCGCAAACACAGCAGTAAAAAAAGGTAAAAATATTTAACTATTAAACAGAAAAGACTGAATCCCGTGTTTATTCAGCGATTTTTCAAAATACAAAATTATCGTTTTGCGTCGCCGACCGTACTTTACGCCTGTCTGAACAAAAGTAACAATTTGTTTAGAAAAACTAACTAATGAATCATCCTAATTTGAAGAAAAAATTTCAATGTCATTATGAAAAGCTGTTCAGTTACTATCGAAAACTGTACAGCTTATCACGTTCATAGTCAAGGATTATGTTACATGTGAATTCACGTGAAACGACCTTTGAACATGAATACAACGCCTGCCCGCTGCCCGATTTAGCAACAGTTTCTAAAGCTTTTTGATAGACATGCCACTTATTGCTACTTACAAGTCGACCTCAAGAGTTTCGTAGCGAGCGGAGCGTTCTTTTTAAGCCGTGAAGTCACCGAGCGAGCTACGATTTCGCAAGTAATAAATTCTAGACATTCTTAGCTGTTTGACTGTAAATCAACAGAAACAAGAAACCAAGACCAGCAAGTCGCCCGGCTGGGCCACCTAGACAATATTTTCAGTCGCCCGAGGCCAAGTCTTGCGCCGTTAGATCTAGTGCACAGCCTTTACTCGTCGTCCTCCTAGAGCTACGATGTAATCTTACTTTTCCCTTCTTTGCTGACGCAGTGTCTTTTTTCTGCTTAGCAATCCAACCTGACTTGCACGTGATTCGAAGTTGCAGCCAATAAAAATCACAAAATTTTTTCGGGACGGGCTCGGGATACGGTAAAGTTAAAAAAACAAGGCAATTTTTGACTCCCAAGACGACGAAAGGAATGCGCTACCGAATTTTTAACGCTGGCTGACTACGTCATCCCGCGTAATTAAAAGTTTCGAGAAAATACTGGGCGACCTGCAGAATACATGCAAGAATGAGAAAGACAATAAAAACCAACTTTCAGTTCAAAGTCGGGTGAAACGTTTAATAGCGTCAAGAAAACTGAACTTGATTGAGGTTGTTCATTTCACTTCCGTTCCAGCGTGCAGTCCGGTGTCCTTCTAAAAATAGCTTCGTCTCCCACCGACATTCCATGTCATATTTTTCGGACTTTTATTCAGCAATGACGGTACGATCAAGTAATTTGACTTGATGAGTTCTTTAATTTTATTTCGTGTACTAGTTTTACATCTTACGCTGGAAAGATCTGCCAAATGTACATAGAATCAAAGGTAGGTTCCTGTGTACACATGAAATATCGAATGCTATATAATTTGCGTAAAGCTGCAGTGCACGGTTTGTTTTTCTAGCCTTTTGATAAAAATTGACAAAGGTTACGTTATCTTTGCCTAAGAAAATATGTTATTTGTAGCTGGATACAGCGAAATACTAGAGAGAAAATTGTAACAGTGCGCACGAGCAGCTCCCGATTGGTCTGGCAAATCGAAGAGCGAACTTGAGCTAGTACTGTGTGTAACAAAATTTATAATTTTCATTTTAGCGCATATTTTAGGCTCTTTGCAAGATCAGAAACAAAAGATTATCTTTTTATATTACAAGTGAGGGTTTTTTAAGTGATAGATAGGTTTTAAGAAGCACGATCAATTTTTAAGAATTTTCTTTCTAATATTCACAGAATTTTGTTCGGAAGTTTTAGCGGTCAACTGGCTGAACCATTGCGCATTCATGCATTTATAGTTCTGCTCCATTACGTTTGCCCAATGATTTTATTCAACAATCTAACTTATCTATAAACAAACTATGATTAGTTAAAATGGCTTAGTCGGAATCGATGTGGCATGGGTGATATTGACCTTCCAATTTCTACCAAATTTGTGTACCTTTTAAGTACCAAAAAAGTGCTGTGAGAAGTTATAGCCGTTCGTAGCTTAGGCTTAACCATTTTCAGATAAGAGTAGGTAAAAGAAAGGAGGAAGGATAGTTCTTTGCAACTGTATGAGTCACGATTAAGTTATTTTAATGATAAGGCTAGAATTAATTATTGTAAACCTCCTTCAGTTTACCAACATGGCGGCCCCTCGAGGCCTCGTCAAAACTGTCATTCCTGTATCTTTGAAACCAAAGAGAATTCGAACCTTAGAATATGCATTCAGTATCTAGGACACCATTCTAAGACTACATGCCAAAAATCAGCCAAATCGATGAGGTACCGTGTCAGGCCGAAGTTCGAATTTTACAGAAAATCACTCTTTAAACACTACATTTCCTTCAGCAGATCAAAACCTACATACATAAGAGACCATGTCAATTCTATGTAGTTTCTGTTTCAAGTGTAATTAAAGGCTGTGTATGTGATATGTGTTACCTACTCAAATTCTATTAAAATCCTATTTCAAACCTATGCGAAGACTATTTGATTTGTGTTTTCCCTATTTTAATGCTTGTAAAGTATAAGTCACCTTTTAAAAAGGCTACGCTTATCATATGTTTTCACTATTCCTTGGCTATCTAAATTATGAGCAAAACCTATCAAAAGCTATTTAATCAACTGTTCCCTGTTCCATTTTACTATGTAAACTCTATTTCAGTCCTACGTGAAGGCTATTTATTTTCCATGATTTTTCTATAAGGTTGCCTATGAAGTCTAAAATCTCTTTCCAAAAGCTAAGTAAACTGTATGTATGGGCTATGTGGAAACTATGTCATTTCTTCCTTTATTCCTACCCGTTCCGTTTGACTAGCGAAAACATAGCATTTTGATACAAAAATATAGTCCTCGAATAGAAACAACATAGGATCTGGTAAAAGCAATGTATGACTGATTGACATAGGTTTTACATAGCTTTATGACATAGCATTTGCATAGACTCTACATAGTGTCTGATTCTACAAGGGATGTGTTGCATTAAACAGAAAGAAATCAATCAGTTTTATGGATCATGCAATGCCCTCTGGGGTACAGAGTTAATAATTGAAAGTGTTCATTTTTTGACAAAGAAATCTACCCATTTTATAAACTGGATGTGCCTTACAAGCAGCCCAGTTAATTAGATTTTAATAATACCTTTGAAGGTATTTAAAATAGTGATCTGATAAACAAACAACCGACTAGCTTAACATAGGTATTTTCTCAACACAATGGAACCATTCCATCAACGTAATAATCGTCGCATTGACCACACAAAGCATGAAGTTTATATTAGCTTTCTATTATCTCGCAGAGTTTTTCAGAAAACTGTCTTTTCCTTTAAATTCTTCAAACGATGCATTGATTGTTTTTCCTCCACGAGCAAAATGATCTTGACGGCAAGGAGCAATTTCTTACACAGATCCAAAAAAATACTGTTGCGTAGAGTGGTGATGGAGAAAAAACATCCATATCTTTTAAAGCGTATCGTATTAAAAATTTTAAAATATCCTTTATGTATCTATACATTGCTATCTAAATAGGCACATTTTTAAGTGATATATTGAAAAAGGAGCAATGTCAATAACTTCCAGCAGAATGAACAAATGCCCCATCCCCAAGCAAAGGTTTTCTGACAAATTCACCACTGCCAAGACCGACAAGATGACAAATTAATGACAAATGCCCCGAGGCGGCGGGCACGCTTGGAAGTGACTGAGCCAATATTACTATTTCATACACCGTCGTGATTATTTACATTTGAAGTTTGATTACATGTTCAGTTGACATGATGGCAACCACAATAACTGACAAATGCCAAAAAAGATTTTAGGAGAAATAGTAGTCAAATTTTGACGGAGATCGATGATCGATTTTGCAAAGATTGCAAGTTACGTAATGGCGGCCATATTTAGCGATTCAATAGCACAACTCTATTTTCTTGCACATTCCGCGAAAAACCATTGTATTATTTTGACCAGTAACATGACTGTCTTTTAATGCAAACGAAAATCAAGGATATGAACAGATAATATGAATCGATTCGGAATAAATAAAGAAAAGCAGAAAACTTACCCGTTCCAGATTTGTATCAACTCAATTTACTGACTCTATATAGCCCGTGTCTTTCAAAGTCTTCAAGTCTTCTCCAGAGGCCGAGTTCTTTCCTAAGGAGAACAGTGATCGTTAAAACTGTATCAACTCAACTCCTCCCCACGAGAGAAAAGAAAGTCAAAAGATCATGGAATGCAGGATGGGGAGAAAACGTTTCAACAATGTACCACACGCAAAGCGGAAGTGAGCTAAAGTAAAATCTTGTGGAGGCTATCAATTGTTACCCCTCCAAAGCACAAACAATGCAGTTATTCCAATTAAAAGGTTGCAAACTCACCTTGCTGTCGATTGCTACCAAGTACAAGTTGATGTTTTATCCCCAAAATGTAAGCTTAACTATGTTAACTATTCACGAGACTACGTCAACACATATTTTACACGGGTGGGGATAATGTCCCAGAAATCCATGCGGGAAATAATACACTTGCCCGGTGGAGGTGAGAAGACTGCTTGCTGTCCTCCTTTTCTCTTAAAATCCGTCCAATTCTTATTCCAGTCAGCGCGATTGCAAACAATGACGTTACAATAAGGGATTTGATAGGACCGAGACGAGAAACTACGTGGGTGAGGAAAGTGAAAAGCCTCTACAACAAATTTCAAGGGGAATACGTGGAAACCGTTGCCTGCAGAGCGAGCGTTCGCGAAAGAGAGGAACGAAGGGTAGTAGGTGGAGCAGAAAAGAGGAAACCAAGATTTTATAGAATCGTAGGGTTTGCGGGAAAGCGTTTCCTCTATTCCCTTCCACTTCCCTCTTAAGACCTCTTTTTGCTCTCTTTCCAACTTCCGCGCAATAACTCGATCGGAAACGCTTTGCTACGGCCTGTGTACCGTACAGCCACCACTTGCTACGCAGGCCATGGAAACAACCGACAATTGCAGATCCCGGAGGGGGGTACTTGACCGATATTTGGGTATAGGTGAGCCGCTGAGGGTTTGAAACCCTGACCCTGTTTATGGCAAAAAAATTCCTAAATTCATACGCTGTTTAGGACGACACCCTCAATTTGATTACCCCGTTTAAAAACAAAGGACAAAATGCAGGCCGTATTGTTTTAAAGCCATTTATTGGCAACTGCTACAGAGCAAATTCACGTTATAGGTCATTGTTTTTGTATAATTAGAGTATAAACAAAATCCACGTAGCAAGCCAACAATCCTTCAGGTAATACCCTTTTGATAGATTTATACGAAACTATACCCTCATTAGAAAAAAGAGGTCAAAAAATACCCCTGCAAAAACCATACCCCGGTACAACGGCACGACCCCTAGTGGGCCTTTACAAGGGAGGACCCCCCCCCCCCCCGGGTTACAGATGCATCAGTTTTATTCACCGTTTTTAATGGTCACGGGGAATCAGGGATTTGACCTGACAGCTTGCATTAGGGTCTTCATTTGGACGCCGAGTGGCCGCGTTCACGGCATTCAGTTACGTTCTCCCACGGTTAACAGTCTGATTTGACAAAAAAAACAGTTTTTTTTAAAACGTTTTCAACGGTCTTTCCAGGATGGAAAACAGCCACCAGACAAGAAACCTCGTTCCCAGCGTCCTCTCCTACTCGTACCCGGGAAAGAGACTACTCAGAGAACGCTGGGAACGACGTTGTGAGACAAAACAAGGAAAGTCTCGACATTCTCAACGAGGTTAAAAGTTTCCAGTTTTTACGCCCAGCGACCAAATCTATTTATTTTTATTTTATTAGCTTCACTTATCAGCCTGAATTTCATCCTATTACTTCGAGTCGCTATTACTCCCTCAGTAACGTCTGAATCGACCGGCCGTTAAAACCGTCCAGTGACGTCACTACTCCTTAACCTCTGCTTTAATTCATGCAAAAAGTAAAACACGATTTTCAAGTGGCAAACCGAGAAACGTCGTTTGGAAATGTCTGCATAATACAGAATTGCTTTATTTTTTTCGATCGTAATCCATGTTTAACGTTCAAACTATCAACTGCATGCAGTACAACTCTGAACCGGTTGTACTGAATTCTATAATCAAACTCGGTCGCAATCACGCAATGAAATAAACACACACACGAAACATTTACAGTCAAGCCAGGTCAAGCGTACCCCCCAAAATTTCATTACTGAATTTATTATTCGAAAGTTGACTCGGTTGGCAGTAGCCTGCGCAGCTGGCGGTATTGTGTGATTAAGTTTCGGCGGCGGAGCCGCGATCCAAAAAAAGGGAGTGGGGACGAGGCGTTTTTCGCCTAGTACACAATACCGCCAGCTATGCAGGCTAGGTTGGCAGTTGTAAATTTCAGATTCATCTCCACATTCTTGCATGCGTAATGAGCCGTGAATTCACACGCGATTCGGTTACGAAATTTCTAATAGCTCAGTTTCCCTGAATTTGATGTAAATGTCTTCTAAGAATTTTAATTTATCAAAGATTTTCAATCTGACCAAATACAGACAAGTTCTCATAAATTATTCACTGCTTATTACGCATGCAGTAATTCCGATTTGAATTTGACACTAGTTACGGGAACGACTGACGGATTCATTTTTCAAATAATCAATTCATTAATAGAATCTTGGGGGGTACGCTTGACCTGTTTTGACTGTAGTTCAAAAACACAATGATTTGCTTTAATTGAAAAGAAGCTATTTGGTCCTTAACGAAGAAAAAAACAAGGAAACAAGAAAGAAAAGGTAACAGAATCATTACACTGGACGGCGAAAATAGCAAAAAAATAGCGAAAATAGCAAGATAGCATGGATCTCAGAAAACTTCGCGTAAACAAAATGACCGGCCGCCGAAACCACAAAGCGGCTCTAAATGAAAAACCTAACGACTCTCCGCAATGATTCTTCATTCGCAGTTCAATTTAGCATTTCAGTTTCGAAGACAAGGGCAATTTTTCTGTTTAAGATAAAGAGTAAGCTTACCGAAATGTTTGAACTACACGAAAGAATGCCAGGGATGCGATCCACTGAATATCAAGCGACAATCCCGCTAAAATTTTTATAATTATACATAATTATGCGAATGTTTAGACAATCAAAGATTAAACGATCATGCACAGACTGTTCGGTCTTTTTTCGGCAGCATCACCTAGGACAAAAGGCTATTGTTTTGGTGAATTGGACCCGATACAATAGACAATATAATTTTACTTTTCTGAAGACCTTGATGCCAACAAAAGTGATCCTAGTAAACCTGGCGATTAATTAATGAACTCCAATCTCGGCTAAGTAAATCAACCAAGGTGTCTGTGCATGTATAAGGTTTATCTCAAAGATTTCTCCTGGCAACCCTTTGTATGCGCTTATTTTAAGTAGGTCCCAGCCTAGGGAATCCCCATGCAATCTTAGAAGGAATACCAACATTGTATCCAAACAAACCAACACCGACCGTTTTGCACAGTTTGTAACGTGCAAATATGCCACCTATTTAGATTCCTAAGCGCTTTACATACTTATTTTGTATTATTTATTACCTTAGATTCCCGTTATTTCTGACCCTACCTGTAATTCAGTTCTAACTGCAAAAGGTAGCAATAAACCAATTTATTTATTTATTTATTTAAGTAAAAACAGGAAACCAAGTTTTCACCTCACCTGGTGATATTGCTGAAGCATTTAACAATCATTTTACAAACATAGGCCAATCTCTAGCACAAGAAATTCCTAGTTCGGAAATTGACCCACTTGCCTATGTTAATCCTGTTGACGGAGTATTTTCTTTGCAACGGATTAATGTTCAAAAAGTCATCAAATTACTTAAGGTTATCGATGTAAGTAAGGCAACTGGGCTTGACAAAATTCCAAACAGGCTTCTGAAGATTGCTGCCGATGTTGTCGCGCCCTCTTCGGGCATCTTTAATCAATCGTTAGTGACTGGTATTTTCCCCTTTGACTGGAAAATGGCTAAAGTGTCACCAATTTTTAAGAATGGTTCTAAGTCTGACCTAAACAACTGTCGGCCTATATCTGTTATTCCTACCGTAACCAAAATTTTCGAGAAAATTATCTATGACCAGCTATATCAATATCTGAATGAAAATGGTTTACAGTCGACTCTCTCTTAACGGACACCTCTATAAGACGGACACCTCTGTAAAACGGACACTTAGAGTTGGTCCCTGCCTTTCTTTACTCCCTTTATTTGACTCTCTATAAGACGGACACCTCTCTAAGACGGACACTTAGAGCCGGTCCCAAAAGTGTCCGTCTTAGAGAGAGTTGACTGTATTAAACAGCGGCCAGTCTGGTTTCCGCTCGCTACACAGCACTCTTACTGCCTTGTTGGAGACAAACGATAAGGCTCTGTGTACGGTGTTCGCTTACAAACCAAAGTTCGACTGAATCACGATACTTTTTGCATCATTATGAATTAACGTTCCAACCAATTCTTATGAAATTACAACACTAGTATAATTACAGTGTTTACTAAACCTTGGTGGCATTTATGGAGGTAGGAATGGCATATTTGAAAAATTACAACGCGAATTCAGTTGTGTGTTGACCTCTCAAGCGTTACATTAACCGCGTCGAAATATAAAATGTTGTGCACCGAGCAACTTACAGCCAAACTTTGTCCGGTTTTTTAGTCAGTACGACTTGCACATAAAACAAACACTTCTTTCCCATTTTTTCCAGCAGCTTACGAAAATTTTAGACATGTTCTCAGCATGAAAAATGATGACTTACCGTTGTCCAACATGGCGAACACAGAAACGAACGTCTGCTACAAAATCCGTCGCGCAGGATATTGTTTACTCGTTGTCACGCAAGAAAATGTCTTTTCACGATGTACAATAGCTAAATAATATTTTTCTTTAAGCCATTTACCTAATTTTTTTCTCACCGTACAAAACGAGTGTATTTTACTCTGTCTGAACGGCATGTCCAAGGCGGCCATCCCAAGACGTAATTCAGTGCACTCAGAGTGCACTTTTTCGGTGCACTTGTGCACCGAAGTGCACTTTTTCGGTGCACTAGTGCACCATAGTGCACTTTTTCGGTGCACTGGTGCACCAAAGTGCACTGTTATTAGTATTTCGGTGCACTAGTGCACCGAATACTAAATAACAAGTCCACCTGGTGCACTGAAATACTATCAACAGTGCACTGTTTCGGTGCACTAGTGCACCGAAACAGTGCACTTCAGTGCACTTTAGTTCATCATTTCGTACAACACGTTTTCGACACGTTGACTTGTTTATAAAATGGGAAAAACTGGAGCTGAGCGCTTACGTGAATCGCTTGAAAGGAAAAAACAAAAAAAGAAAGAAAGAAATGCGCGATTCTACTCAAACAACAAAGATAAAATTCTAGAGAAACGAAAGGAGCAACGAAGATTGAAAAGGCCACGTGTAGCGGGAGAAGACCGAAACGAAGGCGAAGCACCAAAACCAAATTGGCGTCTCTATAAAGCACGGCAGAGAGCTAAACAAAAGGCCGAAAAAGAAAAGATCTGGTCCAAGAGTGTTCCTGTTCCTTCTGCCATCGCCGTACGAGAAGCATTTTGTAACAGAACAGCACGAAAACGAGCTATTGACACCGCAAAAGCCAGCCTCCCACGCAGTCCAAGAAAAAAAATTGCTGTCGTCTCTTCTCTCATTGAGAGCCCCACAACAAGACAGTCTTTGCAACAATGTGGCTATGTGAACTCACCAGAAAATGAAGAAGAACTTCAGATGGCTTCATCCATTTTGCAAGATGCTACAGCGGCGGTTCAGGCGACTAAACGAAAGCGATCGAATGATGCTCGTACTGCTTCTCAAGTAAGTCTTTCATTTATTTGTGGCGAAAATGTCAGTAGCAAACGCCTGAAAAGCAAGGTCTCTAAAAAATTAGGGATTAACAGAAAGCGCTTAAGTACTGCTTTCAAACACCGCACCAAAACGCTGAGGAGCGACAAGTCCTGCTGGCTTTACACAAAAAGGCGAACGCGGTCAGACGCTATTCCAGCAGAGCACCGTAAGCTCGCGCATGACTTTTGGTCGAGCCCAGGAATCTCCAGACCGACTGGCAACAAGAAGGATATGATTCGGAAACGCCTCGCTGTTAGAACATATGTTAACCACCCGAAGCAAATATTAGAGAAAACACAAACCGAAGTGTATTTAGAATTCAAAGCGAAGTACCCAGAAGTTAAAATGCGACAGAGGAGCTTCGAGAGGTGTAAGCCGTTTTTTGTCATTGCCCCAAGGAGCCAAGACAAAGTTACTTGCTGCTGTCGACTACACGTCGAAACACGCATGTTGTTTCAGACCTGCATGGAATTTCGAAAGCAAGTCTTGGCTACAAAAGAAGAAAGCGTTAACTTTTCTGTTTTTGAACATTTAGATGACATTGTCAAACAAACACTATGTGCTAAGCCAGAAGGGCAGGATTATCATTTATTCACGTGTTTGAATAGAGAGTGTGAAGAGTGTGGAGTCACTAAATTTAATCTGATGGAAGAAGAAGAGGATGTAGGCCCTGAAGCTCCCACAGTAAACTGGCAAAAGTTTGAGTATGTTAATGTTGGCCAAACACAAGACGGGAGAGAAAAGAGAAAGCTCCAGCTAGTCAGAAAAGAAACCCCTCCTGGTGCTATGTTTAACACCTTTAAATTGCTCCTCAGAGAGTTTTCATCCCACCAGTTTCGAGCAACCTGGCAAAGTAAAGAAATGAAAGAGTGTGTCGAACATCTTCCTAAAAATCACGTATGCTGCATTCATGACTATTCAGAGAACTATAGCTGCACAAGTCAAGATCAGCTACAATCTCAATACTATTCACAGACGCAGGCCTCCATACATGTCACCATCTTGCACAGGCATGCCCTTGAAACTGTAGATGGAGTTGAGAGCACCCTGGACGATCCATCCATAATCACCGAGCACATCTTTGTCATTTCGCCCGATACCAAGCACGACCACCACTCTGTCCATCAAGTTAGGGAACTGGTCGCTGGGTACTTAAGGGAAATCGACTACGATGTTGAAGTCATGCATGAATGGACTGATGGCTGCTCTGCACAGTATAAAAGTCGACACTGTATGGGAGATGTTTCTTTCTCAGCCTCAGACTTTGGTTTCAAAACTGTTCGAAACTACTTTGAAACATCGCACGCCAAAGGACCCCAAGATGGTGCCGGAGCAAATTTAAAGCATAAAGCGGATATGGCAGTTATAAAGAGGCAGGAGGTCATCCAGAATGCGAAAGATCTTTTCAAGTTTGCTGAAAAAAATCTGAAAACGCCAGCCCCTTCTCGTTATCAGTCAGAAAATGTACATCTAAAGAGAAGAATTTTTTTCTATGTAGAGCAAGTAAACAGAGATCGTCGCAGAAGGTACTTCAAAGAAGTAAAAGGGAATCGAGCAATACACAGTGTGCTATCTGGAACTACTTCATGCTGTATCCGAACACGACAGCTGTCTTGTTATTGCGAAAACTGTATTGAAGAGGAGTACGAGGGCTGTAAGAACTCTGATTATGTTTCTGCTTGGCAGACGGTGCAGCTGGAATCAGAAATCCAACAACAAGCCAGAGTGACTAGATCGGAAACAGTTGAAAATCTTAGCTCTATTAAGGACCTCCTGACAAAAGACGCTGTTGTGGCCATTGCCTCCGGTGATCCCGGGGAAGATTATTATCTTCTAAAAATTACTGGAAATGGCCCAGAGATTTTAGAAAGACGAGTTAAAGATGATTGGGGCATGCAATTTGCAAGAGGCGCTGAAATAGTGAGAGGTCACTTCTTTGTAAGACGGGAAGATGAATCATCCTCTTTGCATTCCTATCATTTGGAAAAAGGAAAGGCTGCAATTGTATACGCCGCTACAGCACGTTATATCTGCCCAGCGCTAAAGGGTCAGGTTAGAAACAACACAGAGGTTATTCAGCTTCCTGAGGAACTGCACTTAGACATTCTTGGATCACTTGATGGGTTCTAGTGCGAAGTACTTTTAATTAACTTTTAAACTTCTTTGCCGCTGTTTTTTTTTGTCGGATTGAGTGGTAACAAGCGTAAGAAGCATATGTATATTTAGAGCGTTTACGAAAGGAAACTTTTCCTTTCATTCCAAATCTCAACAGTTGTCAAGATACATTGTATACAAGATAAACACGTGAACAAGACAGACTGACAGCTGTTTAAATTTGTGATAAAAAGGTTTTCTTTTGCATGCAATTGAGAAGCATGGCTCAGGGTTGTAGCGAAATAGAGTCTTTTACCAATTACGCTCGGACCAAGGGATTTTTGCGATTATTTCAGGTTCTATTAGTTTTTGTAATACACCAAGTAAGCATTTTATATAGCCAGCGTTGTTGTTCCTAGCGGGAAGAAATAATTTACTTACATACTCACCAGTTCCTTAACCAGAGAGTAAGACGAACGATTCACGTGAACACCGAAGGCGCGAGTCGCTGGGGGAGGGAGGGGGGAGGGACATCGGGATGGTTGGACATTGGACAGTCTTTGCTCAGTTTTGATGTGTTTTCTCTGACCTCGCGCTCAACTTTTGGTATATACAGTCACGTAATTAGCCTGTGCACTAAGTCTTCTCCTAATTTCTGTCTTTTTTGCTTACCCCACAAGAAGCAAAGGAGATAGGAGACGTCAGCACACAAGCTAATAAATGAACTTATTCTTTGTCAGCACTGAACGAAATTTGTATTTTAACGTATACCCGTTACTATTTTATTCTTTATCACCAAAATATATCTTGAACAGTTACATGAATATATAGTTGTTAAGACTTATCATACTTTTTCAATCTGTTGTCCATTTTTTCAATGCATGATTTCCAGACTGCAGTTTCTTCGTCGTCTCCGGTACAAGGATACATCATGAAAAAGTAATTACGAATCTGCTGTACTATGTTACTCTCTAAGCTTGGTTTCGTTTTGGATCCAAAAACCCTCCTTCCTATTCGCTGCTCTTTAGTAGTTAAAGCATTCATAATAAGTACAGCTAGGTATGCCTTTGAATTAGCAGTTTTAGAGCTGTTTACTTGTTTTTTCTTAAGCTCTGCTAATTGATCCAGTGTAAGGAGGGGTACGCTAGGGGCCGTTTCCACCTGGGCACCTTCAACATTTTCAAGAGTGGAAATATTACCCCCCTCTTGACAAACAGCTAGGGGAACCGATATATTTTGCTTTATTTCTTTTAACTCGTCTATAATAAACTGTTGATTGGATAGAACCAATGTCAGAGTATTGAGGACATTTGTTTGAAATTCACATCCAGTGAGTTGAGGCATGCTGGGTTGAGGGGGTAGAGGGTGGAGAGGGGGGACACAAGACAAACCACCAAACCCCTGACCGTCTTCTCTAAAGTGAGCACCCCCCGGGAGAGTATTTAGGATACTCATTGTGGAATGCATGTGCGCTGTGGTAGCCGGTTGAAGGGTAGTGTATGTTGGAGAAGTGCTAACCACGACACTTGCTGTTGAAGACTCAGTATTAGAAGCTATGAAACTATTTATGTAATTGTTTACATCGCCAGTTCCTAAGTCAGATATCAGGTCTTCACTGAACTCAGGTGACACGGGAACATAATCTAAGTCGTCTAACGAATTGTTATATGGCGGCGTCTTATTTTCCACCGATGTTGAAGTGGGTGGAGTTTCTTCACCTTTGTTTCTTTTGGCTGATTGATCCTTTCGGGGCAAGTTTTCCTCTCCGCAAGGTGGCTGTAATAATAGAGGATGGCTTCCCTCAACTTGTTCCTTGCTGGCTGGTTGCTCAGACTGGTTTGTTTTCTTGTTGTTCCTGGGGGGGTCTTTCCGATGTTTGGGTTGAGCAAATTCTTGTTCTACCACATTTGCACCACGTTTTCGCTTGGCTTCTTTGGCGTACGTCAATTCCTCATCTGTCATTTTAATGGGCTGTGTGCCCAGAGACTTTCTAGCGGCCTCTAATTCAAGCGAGGTATCTGAAGCAAAATTAAGTATTTCAGTATTAGTGCTAATTATTCACTTCAAATTTTAGTTGTTAACCCCCAAAGACAAATTTTTCCAAGTTGAAAAAATTTTTGACCCCCCCTTTTTTATACAGCAAAACATTCAAGAAATAACCCTTCCAAAAGTCTCAGTTATTGAGCCAAGGACTCCAAACTTATTGAGTCATTTTTGATTTAATGAAATCTAGGCTAGATATTAGAGAGAAAAAGGGCGAAAATAAACAAAGAACAATTAAGTCACTGAAACTACCATTTTGGTCAACTAAGTCGAACTGAGGGACGTTATGATTAATTAAGTAAACACTTACCAGCTAACGCGATTATTTTTGCGGGAATACTTTGGTTGGCTTTGTCCCAGTTCACTCTCACCATACTTCCCTGCTGAATGTTCGCCATGCCGGAGACAATTTTGGTTGACTTTGTTACTTCCAAAGTGTTATCAAGGGGAAAGTAGAATAAAGCATACTTGTATGTTTTCAGTGCTAAACGAGAAGACATGTTGATCAAATAGGTCAATGCAGACACTTGAGAGCTCAAGTAGCAGAAGCAGTGATCACCAAGGTATGCCTTGTGAAAGTAATGCACAACTTGCAAGAAGTGGTGTTTTATAGCTTTCAAAGGCTCTCAACTTGCCTAGTCATTTCCTTGAAACTTCCATCTGATATCTATTGATTGTTATTATTGAAATAGACTACGTGCTGTAGGTTCGATAGAATTCGTGATCATTACAGTTATCTGGTAAGTTGTAGAGGTTACCGCGAAGGAAAATCGTCATCATGGTGGGCGCTGTTACTTTTCCTACAACAACGCCCAACTAGTATTTTCACGTAACATATGAAATAAACAAAAATATTCATATATCTACATGAGTGTTAAAGTATGAATAAAAACTATTGACTCCTCGATCCGTCTTGTTATGTATTTATTTAATTTTTTTACAATTATTTGTAATTATTACTCTAACATTTGGGTATATATCGCCTATTGCCCGTCCTTGGTCAAAAGGTCCGGATCGTGAATACCGGGACAGGCCCAGGTAACCTGCGTAGCAAGCGTTTCCGCTCGAGGTCATGTGCGAACTGTTGCCACACAGGCTAGGCCCAAGGCTGAGATCACTGCTATTGATTCCTCGATCCGTCTTGTTATGTATTTATTTAATTTTTTTACAATTATTTGTAATTATTACTCTAACATTTGGGTATATATCGCCTATTGCCCGTCCTTGGTCAAAAGGTCCGGATCGTGAATACCGGGACAGGCCCAGGTAACCTGCGTAGCAAGCGTTTCCGCTCGAGGTCATGTGCGAACTGTTGCCACACAGGCTAGGCCCAAGGCTGAGATCACTGCTCGAAGGTCAAGATTATGGAGGATTCGTTCGTAATCTTGTAAGCTTCAGAAATTGACACCGAGGAAATCTTGATTATGACGGGGCGCTTTTCGGGGCTGCTACCGGTTTCCTGCAACACCCGACCTAGAGTTTTTCAGGTTTTTACGTAGCACATGTATTAAATGAAAAACGCGATAAAATATCATGGAAGATATTAATCATCGTGGATAATGTGTATAAATTATGAAGGGTTTAGTTTTATCGTTTGTCTCACGATTGTCACTTTGATATGATCGCGACGTTTCGACAGCTCACT
>NC_133208.1:2993414-3078414 GCF_958299795.1 Porites lutea | reverse complement strand
CTTGTTTCCATTTGTCTTTTCTACCGAGCTGGCCAAAGGTGAAGGTGCTGCAGTTGCCATGCTAGTAAAAAGATAGACAGCATCAGCAACAGTACAATAATTTTATTCTGTTAGTTGCAAAAATAAAAAAATCGGGCATAGTGTGACATTTCCTATCCGAACAAGTGGCATATAGAGTGAAGGACACCTGTTAACATGACCTCAAGTCATCACTGCAGGGTTGTGATCCCTATTTCATGCTGATGAGCCCAAACGAAGGCGAGCCAAATGTGAATGGCTGCCATTGCCTGGGTGATATGGCTGTGTGTATGCGTATTGGTAAGATACTGGCAAGGCCATAGGTTGAGGCCTGAGTATATCTATCACTTGCCCTTAAGGTTGTTCTAATAAAATTTTACCCCCCCCCCCCCTCCCTCCCCCCATGACCTCCTTTAGGTCAGGTCTGAGACATGGTAAAGAAAACCACATCTCGTGGTCTAAAAAGATTAAGGTTCTGTTTTACAAGACATGACCCACAATCCCACCCAGATTTTTCTAGAGATAGTCCCTCTCCCCCACTTCCAAGGCAAAATGAAACAAAGTTAACATAACAAAAGAGAATAGCATACTCTGATTGGCTAATTACACATTACTTTTTGGCCATGGCTGATTGCTAACAAGCTGGTACATGCTCAATTTCCATGAGACTACATTTTTACATTTTGTTTTTGCCTCATAGTTTCCAAATAATTTACTATCCTGCCGAGAGAAAAGTTACAGAAGGCAAGCAAGGGCCTAGCATGAGGTTTGAAGGTGTATCCACAGAAAGAAAGGTTAGACCTCCGAACGTACTGCAAACTACAGGGTTCTAGGGACATGCTCCCCCAGAAAATCTGTCAAATTTAGGGGTTCAGAAATGCCATGTCCTGTGTTTTCCGCAGGCCTTTTTTACATGTAGTAAATAAATATGAAGGAAAATGCAATAGTTAGTTGTTTTTAAAAAGTAAAAAAATGACACCATCAAGAAGGAAGTTAAGGGCCAAGGGCCAGATGCCTACCCTTCAGTCAGGCAAATTATACACTAATAATTATAATGTGAAAGATTTATCAATAATCCTAGTTGAAAGGTAAAAATGCTTTCAGGGAATAAAAAAATATATTTTTCTCCAGATTTCAGCTGTATGCACAGGCCCATGTGCATTAGACGCTATACCCCCAGCGCTCCTAAGAAGCTTTTCAAGGTAACATAAAAAACAGTGTTGAACTCCATGTTGAGAAGGAGAAGAGTTTGCAAACTATGATCTGTACAGTCACATCATTCCCCTAAAAACTGTTGGCAAAAGTTTTTCTCTTGGTTTATAAAATGTTATAAAACAGATGGTAAATGGCTCAGCATCCACTACTGAGTTGTGGTTACACTCGGGGGGACTATTGCTTAGCACTCAAGAAGCTATAGAGTTGCAATCAGCTATCACTTTGGGTGACTCTTATATTTCATTAATTGTGCTTTGCAGCCATGACTCAAAAGTACGCTGAGCCATTACCCATTTGTTTAACAGAGAATCACAAGTGTAATGTCCACTCCATTCCGGATTTTCAACTCACGAATGATCATGCTCACTTGTAGTTTTCTGTTTTACTAACATTAAAGCAGCTTTAACACAGCGTCTGGTAGCATTTTATTGTTTGCAATTGGAGATACATAATGTTATTGAGGTGACTCGAAGTGGGCCAAGTGGACAATATCACGGCCACCTCTTTTTCTGTGTAATTTTGCATTATTTTAAAAGAATTTTTTGGCAAAATTTAAATAGTTTGATCTATATAGCTGGCAAGTGTCCTAGCCACTCTTTTCTGAAATTTCTGGAGCTGCCTCGGATAAAGCCTCTGCCAACCATCCGTAAATTTCCCAGGCTTAAGTACTTTTATGCTCATATTATATTATATATTTATTAAAATCATAAAATTTGGTATGAACAATCATCTGAACTTTACTGATTCCTTGCAATGAATAACTGGATTATGGAAGCTATAATTTTGCAACACTATTTTGTCACTTAAAACTGTTTTTTAAGCTATTCTAACTTCAGGAATCTTAACACCCAGGGCCCGGTTCCTGGTAGGCAGATTAGCGCTAAACTAGGATTCAAGTTTTGTTCCATTTTCGTTTTTTACTTGCTTAGAGTTACATTTTGTGATATCATTACTGTATCTCGGATTAAAGGCTCAATGGCATTTTGTAAGCTCGAGTTGCACATTTTTTGGAAGACAAGAAAACTGTGCTTAAAATTTGGCTTACTCCCGGGTTAAACTTAACCATCTTTTGAGGAACCGGGGCCTAAGGTAAGGGTGTTGTTTGGTTATATATACTATATAACATTAAATAAGACAGCTTGATTTTTTTTACCTGCAGGGTGTATTCCAGTCAGAGTGTTTGCCCCTTTTTTCCAAAAGGGCACTGGCAGGTCAAACTAGTATGAAGAAATAAAACAAGAAATAGTCAATGTATTTTAATGATAAATTAGTGCAATATGAAATCAATTAATTAATTTTTCACACCCAAACAGCTTTAAAGACTAAGAAGTAAAGAGTCTCCATTAAAAGTAAATGGCAAAACACAAATGGTGCAATTTTTATAAGGAAAGTCTGAAGCTGAACTGGAATTTCCAGTATTTGAAGGCAGGAGAGGAGGTTCAAACCAAACGACTTAGCTGGCAACTAAACTGAATGCATGCAGGGCTGTCGAAACAGCAACAAGAAGATTTATTCCAACTATGAATGTAGTTTCCACCAAGAAAAACTCTAAAACTGCACGTAACTCGATACACCATACACAGCCTCTGTCACCTTAGTCATGGTCTTGACTAAACACAACCAACATCAAACTCTCTTTGCCTGTGAAAACTAGTGAAAACTTCACCTCTGGGAATGCCTTTCCGATCAAACTCCCCACTCCCCAGGAAGAATTACAGGGGAAAACGACAAGAGTATGCTTTAGGACAAGGGGGGAAGTGTTTCACAATGCATGGAGCATTTTATAAAATGATGTCAGTTGAGTACAACTACTAGAAATCCTTTTGTATAAAGTATTTGCTTAAATTTAAAAATCCCACTGAGGTTTGTTAAACAATAGCCTTGATCTGAACATGAAAACAATTTACTGTAGAATCCTGGCCCCAGCTGTTCAAAAGGTGTGGATGGCACTATCCATGGGATAATTAACAATTATTCCTCGAGTCCGAATGGGTTCTGAGTCAATAGCCTTCGGCCTCATGGGCTATTGACTCAGAGGCCATGAAGGCGAGAAAAATAATAGAGTAAAATCCAACTAGTTGGTCAAAAATATCGAGACAAAACAACTTTAGCTAGTTATAGCTAGACTTATTGCCATTGTTTTGGTTTTCAAAGCTGGTGCTTTTCGCTACTAGTGGGCTATAACATGTAGCCTAGTAATGGCTCAGCCAATCAGAACGCAGCATTGATAATAGACCACTAGTTGGATTTTACTCAATCACTTAGTCCCCTGGATAGCATAATTGGTTTCCCTAACACTTATCTGTTGCACAGTGAATTATCTGGCATGGTGGATATCAGTTAAATCCAGCTTTGGAACAACTGGGGCCTGGTAACTGAAGTCGCAGTTTCAACCAATCTTCTTGCCATCACCACCATTTCTTCTGTCTTGTGTTAAAGTTTCAAGGCATTGGCGCTTTTCAGAATTTTACCCCACACGGACTACATGATGTGCTTATGTTTTTTGCTGAATGTTATACAAAAAATAGCCTAGAGTAGGGTTGCAATGTGCAGCTGAATGCTCAGGGTTCCAGGGCAATCTCAAAATTTCTGGGCGGTTGTGCCCCCCCACCCCCCGGCTGAGGACCACGTGGTTATAGACAGTCAATAGTCAGCAGTTCATTTTCAGTAAGTTTTAGTTCGTGACATAGAAAAATTTCGCAATTGTCGAGTCAAAGTCGAGTAGAGTTATAAATTTCAACCATCTGTGAAGTGAGCTCGTGATTACACACTGCACGCTGGACATATTCGATTAGCTAAAATTGGGCACTCATGAAAAACACCATCAATCTCATGATCTCATGATCAAAAGAAATTCACAGGGGACAAAGGATCAAGGAAAGAAACAAGACCGACAAAGAGAAAAAGAAAGAAATCAAAATCATAGAAAATAAAGCCTTCTTACCTTTATTCCATTGTCCTTTTGTAAAACTGTTTTCCCTTGTGATTATTACTTCGAATCACAGGATCACGCTAAGAATATTTTCAACCTAAGATCAATGCAAACAATGTCATTCTTTCCGCTTTGGCTAGCACTCTTTTATAGAGTGAACAATGTTCTTCGTAAAGCTGCTGTTAACTTACCTTTTCGTCAAAATCCACCGTCAATAAACTGCGAAAAAATCTTTTTTGTTCAGTTATATTGTAACGCGTTTGAACAATAATCCCAGAACTCCACGCGCGCGCAGGAGAAAATCCTCATGTTAGCCCCCCGGCCCTAGGAAACCTTTTTTGCTAGGCTGGGGGGTGGGGGCAGTTGGGGGCTTAAAAGATTCGGGGGATGGGCTTATATAATTTAGCGTAACAGGGTGCTATATTGCCTTTTCGAATAACCAGAAAATGGCATCAATTTTCCTTAAAGAACCAGAACGCAAAGTGGAAAAACTCCGCCTTATTGGGACTTAATATTTCGCGTTTTTAGCGATTGTAAAAAAATGCGAAATTAAATACCCATAGAGAAAATTCAAATAACAACAAACATGTGATAGCGACGTTATGTATTGACAAACTTAACACAAATTGCTAAATGGTTTTACTGGTAAGCTCCATTTTGTGTCTCCCGTTGTGAAGTAACATAACGATAGCAGTGCAAAGATTTCACACATTGCTTGTTCCAGTTTATCTTCTTTTTTTTAAGGGTCAGACTGTTAAAAAAAGAAAATGAAGTTGAGATCGGCTAAATCGTGAAATTTAATGCCCTTTTTTATACTTACCTGTTAAAATCGCGAAAATATAACCCCGCGAAACAACCTCGTCCCCAGGAGGCTTGAGCCAGGGAAAAGCGGCCTGGGGACGAGGTCACCCGCGCAATACTCTCTCGCCAAACTCGCGAATTTATAATTAAGTACCACCACTAAGGGACATGAAAGGCTAGCGGTCGAAGAATAATCGATACCGAATCAGTCCCCATGAATAGCCAAAAGTGTACAGTCCATCATTTATGAATTTGGTTGTGAATATTAAGGGGGAAAGGGAGAGAAGGCTTAAAAGAGAGAGGGGGGCTTCAAAACTTTTTAATTATCCCCCTGAAATGGGGGGAGCATATTCTCGGAGAAGGGGGCTTATTAAGAGGGAACTTACAAGGAGATTTACGGTCAATAGAACGGGATGAATCTCGTCCCCGGGATTTACTTGTGACTAATACCCCGTAAACAAAAAAGGGACGGGCTCAAGTAAGGAAAATGGATACGAGGGTAGGGGGGGGGGGGTAACTCTTCCATCGAAGTACTGCGTTGCAGAAATTCTCGCTCAAATACTATATTTATTTATCCTTTATGTGCTGTGTATGTAGGAGAGGTTCTCTTCTTTGTATATTTTTTTCTTGCTTGTTTGTCGCCTGCGAAAACATCCGTTTCTCCTCGCTCTTCGCCGCTGGGGACGTTTCGCACGGAGGAAACGTCCCCAGCGGAGAAGAGCGAAGAGAAACGGATGTTTTCGCAGGCTAGCTTTGTTTGCAGTTGCTATCTTTGGAGGGTAAGAGTTGGTAACTCTGTTTTGTATCCCTAGCCCTCGACTAAACATCTGTGTCGGGCTTTGTTGAATAAGTTATTGAAAGTATAAATAAACGGAATTTTGTACTAGTGCCCAGTCCCCTTTTTCAAACGGTTTTCGCGGAATTTCGTCCATTTCTAAAAGATTAACTTAAAAGGCCCGGCCACAGAAATGATATACCTGTTAGTCTCATCACTATGACGATCACTGCAACTTCCAGAAAGTAATGAAAAGTGGTGCCATTTTGCCAAATAGAATTTTGAGCTAAAAATAGCCTTGATAGGTCACATGACAATTAATGACTGCACCCATAATTCAAAGTTATTGAAGTTCACCCAGGTAGTCTGTGCATAAGTTATTTTACGCTATATTGAAAGCTTAAAAAGTTAAACCACACCCTCCGTTTTTGAGGAATTAAATAGAAGACCCATACCTTAATTTTCTTGAGTATAAGGGATAATTGACAAAATAATTTCAGGGATAAAGGGTTACGGTTCTACATTAATTATATTAGATTCACGATTTTTTTTACCCTGACCAACCAAGCTTCGAGGGAAGTGGCAAGGTAAGTTCGCAGAAAAACTCCGAATATCATAAACGAAAGGTTATCCAGAAAATTTTAGACTTTGTCACCTGCCGCTCTACAGCTTAAATTTCTCGCCCAACATTTGCTCCTTCGAATAGTAATTTTACAGAAAAAAAGTCTTTGGGTGCCCCCGTAAGTTTGGCTTGATAGGACAGCGTATGGGTTCCCTGAGATATATCCCAAATTACGCTCTTAAGTTAAATGATCATTGGCATTGGTGGATGGTAATGTTGGATGCGATGCCAGTTGAGATACTGACAACTACATTAAATTCATTATCCAAATATACAAACAAATGATTGTCTACAACAAGTAATATCTCCCAACACCTTTATTTCTTTGTCAGGTTTGGCTCACTGAGTATTGATCGCCCACTATAATTCTACATGTGAGACGTGAGACTAGTCTACAATTTCAGTAGCTTCACAACAGCTGTGGGCCAGACTCATTTCTTCTCCATCTGGCAAACAATAACTCGGGGATTCGAACAGGGTTCGTCATTCCACTTTCCTCTGCCACTTCCGCTGACGTACATCATCCCACAGTTCTCTGATCCAGGATCGTTAGGCTCACCGGTATTCCATGCAGAGAAGGCCACAGCAGTCCCGTCGAGCCATTCAAAGACGTTGTCGCCGTTGGGTCCTATCATTCCAAGCCATGGATCACCTTTTCCCTCCGTCAGACTCACAAGGAAGTCGTTCTCCTCGGCTGATTTGATGATTGGCAGGCTTGCTCCTAGTTGCTTGCATAGGTAAACTCCCACAAATGCTTCCTTTTTTTCGTGGAGTATAAAGTAGCACTGATTTCCGTTTTCAACCCAGCCCACTGGACAAACTAAACCGAGATACAAAACATAATTTTCCTTGTAAGTCTTTCTAATGAAATAAGGTTTGGAAAACGACGAACCTTGTTATAAGCATTTTTCACATTTTTCGCGGATGAGAAACTGCTCAAAAAAACTGTTGTGAAAAAATAATTATTAATTCATTGCATATTACAGCGAATTGAGTTGGAAAATAAGGATATCAGTTGGCTTACATAGTTCTCTGTCCTTCCGATACCTTTTCAAATGTCTTCTGAAAGCCTACCTCAGCCCTCCCCCGCGGCCAGGAGTCTAAATTCAACCTACAAAACCCTAATTGCGTACGCTTTGCCTAGTCCCTGTCGGCGTCTTTCCAGGCCCTCTCGGTTAATACATTTAGCTGACGAAAAAATCGCTCGGACCACGTGACCCGAAATGCATCAGCCGGTGTGCAATAACGAGGTCTGGGGTCTAGGCCAAGGTACGCCTACGAACATATAATTATCTTGCTAAGAAACTATGCCATCCTAATTGCTAACTTTTTTAAAAAGCTGAAACGTGTCTTCGCATCGATTGAACTCCAAAAATAATGGTCCAGTTTCGTTATGCTGCTCTGTGTATTCTTACCATTTGTGATACGTGTAGTGTACTCTATTATAACTTCAAACTTGGAATGAAAAGCGTCTTAATCAAGGAAACAATGAAGGAAATAAAAGGCAACATCATTGGTGGCAAATTACTCCTTAATTTTGGCGCGAAAATAAAATTTCACATCGGGAGCCGAGTACAAAATTGCTATAATAGGGACCTTAAGATCCAAGGACGGCGACGGCAGAGAAAACGTCGCTGAAAAATTGAAATCGCGTTCTTTCAGTCTTCATCGCGATTACTCCAAGTAACTAACTTTGTCAAATTTAGGCGAACCCTCCTAAAGTTGAATTCCTAAGAACCATATGCAAGTTTATGTCTCTCTTTTTTTTCTTCACTGACCAAATTTTGAAATTAAAACAGTTAACTGATCCTTACTGGAGGAAGTGCATGGCTTATTAACTCAAATATCCCCCAGAAAGTGATCACGAGTAGATTACAAGTAGTCCTCATTTTTCCTCAGGAATAGTAGAGCGAGCGAAACGCGAGCGCGCGTGAAAATCGCCCCACGCGAGAAAGGCGAGACGCGGCGGGGACAAGGCAGCTTGAAAAGTCAAAACGTTGTCCAGTCCTTGAATGAGACAATGTGAAAATAGGACTGTTTAGCCTCCTCTCAGGATATTGAAATAGCTAAAAGTATAAAACTTACATTACTGTTAGTTATCAAAGAAAAAGTGTTAGTAGTATTTCGTGCCATTTCCGAACACTTAGCCATCAAAATTTCACCGTGGGAGTAGCCCTCGAACCCCCTCTTAGTATGATCACCTTTTTCGCATCTTGGGATTGCAAGTTCTGCTTCCTGGTCCCTGGCATAACCCACAGCCAGGAGACTCAGAACCACGATAAACAACAGGCCGTTCATCTTTCACTCTTCTTTGACAACAGATTGATATCAATAGAAACTGAAAACCAAAATAAAAAATGTCATATTAAAATCTTCAAAGCTGGTCGCACTTTGTGAAAATTATAATTTGCAAGACATCAACCAACCTTTTCAAAGTTTTAACGCAGCTGTGCCTTCAGATTTCACCAAGAAAGATTATTACGATTAGTGCTCTCTGATGAAATTTGTATTCATAGACCTACAGGGACATTTTCTGAATGGGTGAAGGCACTAAGAAATGTCTTCAGCAGAGAATTGACCTAAAAAAGCAACTCCTCGTTACATAGTACCCTTCAAAAGTGGTCTATCACAAAACAAACTGTCTCATCCAACTGAAAACTTCTAAAAGGGTGAGCGACAAAACGCTCTCACCTGAAACTAAAGTCTTAGAAGGATTGACGATTTTTAGATGAAAATCTTGATTACGTCTCATGGAAACCAAGAATCAAGGATTTTTACCAAGTAAAAAGGACAACCAATGCATTGATCGCGAACGGGTTAAAACGTTCTAAAATAAGTTTTTCACAGGACAATGCCTTAGCAAAATTAATCTTAACGTCTTAATTCTTAACGCAAGACAAAGGCAAGCCTATTAGTAGAATTCAGTGTTGGGAACCAAAAATGTCATCGTTCACGCACGAAAAACTAAACATTATACACGTTTTAAAAATAATTTAATAGCCTAAAGAACAACCAACCATACCACTTAACAAAGAATTCATGGTAAATATCGAGCAGAAAAATCAAACAAAATTAGTTCTTTGACGAGGTCACGAATTTATATTTCTTTCTTTTTTATATTCTCAGAGAAAAAACGATGATGAATTTTTACGAAACCTTGGCCATTTAGTTTTAGGGTGGCGACTTATAATTGTGTACTAAATCAAGAACATATGAAAATCAGGGGCACCCAACGTCAATTATCGGAAAACATCTGTTCGGAAGACGATTTGAGATCTAGAATTTTCGGAACATTTGTTGTAAAATTTCTTGCTTGCATGCCTCTCCTAGGATTTTCGAACATCTAAAAAATCGTATAATTGCCCATTTTTTACGGATTTTTACCCTAAAAAGGTTACCTAGAATTTTCGGGAACCTTTCTTCTGGCTGAAATTTTCGAAAAGGTAAGCTTTGATCCCTATAATTTTCGGATCACTAGACTTTCAGCTAGGAAATCCGAACAGATGAAAAAATTTTAGGGGATAAAAATATGCCTATATCTACCATTTAAATATTAAAATACGTTCAACAATGTTATGTTTAAGTGGTTTTGAACTATATTCTCGTTGGGTGCTCCTGGAAAATCTCAAGTGGTACTTAAAATCTAGTATACCGATTCACTTACCCAATGAGTTAACGCTGAAGGAGATACCACAAGTTTATGACTTGTACCTGTTTTCTTGCCTATAATTATATGGTCATTTAACAAATCAAATAACCTCTATTCAAGAATTTTGCTAAGAAACGTTTATACTTCAGTAACAATGTAAATTGAAGGATCAAATTTAACGTATTCGATACAGAAACTAGCTGAACATTCTTTCTAGGATTTGTTTACAAATCGACTTTTCCTAGTTAAACTTGACAACTGTTTTGACTGTGAAATTTAACCGGCATCAAAGCCACTGGGAATTCACAGTTTTACAAAGTTTTTAAAAAACTTTACTAGTACTAGTAAAAAAATTTTTTTTCAAAATTCCTTAACAGTGAAAAATATTTTTCATTGATTTTCTTAATGGGCAAAAAAGGCTTGACCTTTTAGCGAGATTTTCATTTACTGGTATCTTCACACTATTCACTAGTAAATTGTGAAACGGGGGAAAAAGTCGTGACTTTTTAGCGAGATTCTCATTTATTAGTATTCTAACATTATTTACTAGTAAATGGTGGAATGGGCCAAAAAGGCTTGACTTGTTAGCGAGATTTTCATTTACTAGTATATAAATTACATTTACTAATAAATGGTAAAACGGGCCAAAAAGGCTTGACTTTTTAGCGAGATTTTCATTTACTAGTATCTTCACACTATTTACTAGTAAATTGTGGAAGAGGTGAAAAAGTCGTGACTTTTTAGCGAAATTCTCATTTACTAGTAAATGGTGGAACGGGCCAAAAAGGCTTGACTTGTTAGCGAGATTTTAATTTACTAGTATCTGTTCACTATTTGCTAGTAAATGGTGGAACGGGCGAAAAGTGCATGAGTCCCCCCCTCACCCGTCCCCCCCCCCCTCCCCCAACCCGCAGGCAGGAAACAAGAAATGCCCAGTCTGAACAGTGTTTATATTGTTTTGAGTATATATTCTTTTTAAATTTTGGGTTTTTCATCTATTTACTTAATGTTTATTCACTAGAGAACCATACTTTGCTTATGTAACAACAAAATTTTATAAGAAACCAAGGCCTGGACAAAAATAGGGGATTTACAAGAGTTCAATGTCCTCCGATGGAATTTCATCGCCCGGAACAACAACATTGTGAGTGCTATCGACATCATCGAAAGAAATCGTATACTGCTTGGTCTGCTTGTTGTAATTTATAATAGTTCCCACGAACCACCCCTCCCAGTTCCCGTCAGCTGCATCAGCTGTTTCTACGTTCACTCGTCTATTTATCAGCAAGCCGTTGTCTGTTGAAAAGAAAAACACACAAACCACCATCAAATGAATTAACAAAAATGAATGCCTAACTGCAGATTATGCCTTGTGCCCTCGCGGTTATAGCTACAGTAAATTTTAACAGAACGAAAGTTATCTATTTCCATCGTAACACATTGCTGAGCGATGGATTAGAAGCACTCCATGGCATGGGAAATTGTATACAAATTATCCAATGCACTATAGACATAGGTGCGGAGCCCAATTATTTTAGCTGACATGCCCAACTTCCTAACTTCTTGATTTTCGATGATAAAGAAATTCCATTTATATGTCTGCATCGCTACTTTCTCACTCAATACGTTCTTAAATTTAGTTTTATATAGGGACAACCAGTTTCCCTCGTTAGATCACTATAATTGACAGTAACAAATCCAAATAAACAATTTTACCTTTTCTTGTTTTTTTTTTCGCTTGGTTTTTAAAGCGTCTGGTAGACCTGGAAAAAAAAGCATTGATTTCATTTAGTTTAGGACACATTAGACGCCACTGTGTGCTTTTTTACTGATTTTCTAAATCTTACAATCTTATCATAACAGTAAATTTCATGTCTAATAGTTTTCTTGGAATAAAATGTCCGTTATTGGCAGCAATCCATTTATTTAGCCATTCATGACAATGTCATATTCCCCCGGCTTTCCAGGTAGGTGAATTGTCCATGTGTACTTCGTGCCAAGAAGTTGTAAGCAACAATAAGATAATAAATTTCTTGACTTGTCTTGTGTAAAGGTCCTTTCATCTAATTCCTGAATTCAACTTTACAGTAATCTCAATAGCACTGAAAAGTAACTAATTTTAGCAATAACTACGTACTTTTGACTTCGTCTTTGCAGTAGCATGATCCCATAGCGCCTCACCCATGAGAGTAAAAGCAGTTGTAAACATGCCTAATAAACAGGAATTGAAATGTTTTAAACTCTAAAATAGATTTAAAAGAGAATGTGACGCCTTTCCTCATTCTCTGTCTGTAGATGAAGCGTTTCTGGCCTTTTCCAACAGAGCAAATGAAGATAATTAAAAATTTCCAGTGATGTTGGCGTGTACAGATGAAAGTGTACAGATTTTTTGTTTTAGCATATCAATGAAAAATTAGTGCTTACGTAAATGCCTCTCTCTGGTCCACCATTCCTGCCAGGCCTTTGCTTTCTTCCAGGAGGAATTAGTTATCAATGGTGCTCCCTCTCTTAATTTTTTATCAGTTATGAAAGCTGCCGCACTGCTGACGTACTTTTGACCCGCCAAAACGTCGAAAAGCAGGAGAACTTCTTCCTTTTTCTTTACATCTTCTATTTTCGACGCCAGGTGCTGGAAGGTTGTTATCTCATCTTTATTTGAGCAGACAGAGTGGCTTACCCTCTTGTATGAACGTGACCAATGTACCTGAAAACAAAACAAAGCCAAAAAAAAAAAATTGGTTTGTTTGTTTGTTCTTTACGTTTTTTATTTCGTTTCTTTCTTTGTGGAAAAATACAATTCATTTGTTTATTAATAAATACTAGTGAACTTCTGATTGGAAGTAGACAATTCGATTATGATGGAGCTAACTGCAGATACCCTAGTCCTTCAAAATTTCCTAACGAAAATAATATAACATAATTATATGTTTGTTGGACATTGACCACAATTTTGTACTTAACATTGTCGTGGCAATGATAATGTTTAGAATGTCTAAAATTAAATTTTATGTTTACACGTTATCTCGGGCGTGTCGGACCGGTGAAGGGAAAACAAAGTTGATTTGGGTTTCAATGAAACTAATAAAGTTCACCTTGCACCCACGAAGAATTTTACTCGTCATATCCTTTCCGAGGGGCTCTTCGAGTCCGTTAGCTTCGGCGTCAGAAAAATCAACCGTAATCGCTTCGATCCTTTCTCCATTGTTAAAATCTTCATATTGTTGGTTGACTGAGAAGAAAATTTCACTAAAAACTTTCCCATGGGGTTCGCCATTCTGTTTGTTTAAAAGACATCGTGCTACGGGAGTCCCTGCATGAAGAGAGAGAACGTGAAATGAATTACGCTTATATTTCCAACATTACAGTTATACCTATATGCATTTGTCGCTTGGCCATTCACTTTTTTCACATAGGCCAGAATGCACCGTGTTTACCCCCCCCCCCCCCCCAACACACACACACACACACACACACAATTTTGCATACCCATTGCCTGCGTGCAGACGTCTCCTATTTCCTTTGTTGCACGCGGAAAAGGGACGTCTGCGTAACGCCGTCGCTAATCGTGTTCCAGCGTCCCGCTGGCAGGGTATTCTATTTCGCATAAATTGTGAAATAATATCCGGTTAGAAATAAGAGTTGACAGGCCAAACAAAACATCATAAGCTCGTGATACGGGAGAAACGTGACCTTGAGAGTCTGCTTGAACAGAGGTTTTTCTTCTTTCTCTCGCGCGAAGATTACTAGCACTACACAGTGCATGTAGTATTCTAACCTTTGACTGAGTAAATCTCATTTTTGCCGCGCTAGTCTTCCATTTAGAGGTCATGAAGCAGGTTTGTTACATGCATACTGAGTAATCATTTCCTGTGGTTTATGCTTCTGTGGTTGTTCCCGATAGGATTTGATTTCAGATGCAGTTTACAAATATGATGTGATATGTCATGCACAGTAAATTATAAAGAAATAATTTCCTCGTACACGTTAAATTTTCCGCGTCCCCGCACAAGATTTCGATCTCTCTGCTTTTCGATCGACGAAAAACACAGCACACAATCGCACATGTTTTGATTTGTTTTGGTTAGAAAACCCCGCTTACATAAATCATTTGAATCACCGCATACATTATCAGACCACATTCGATGACAACCAATCAGCGTTAAGTCAAACAATGCGCACTGTGTGTCAGCCTATCACAGCGTGTTCCCAAGATCTTGGGAACCCAGCAGGACGCTGGAACACGATTAGCGACGGCGTTACGCAGACGTCCCTTTTCCGCGTGCAACAAAGGAAATAGGAGACGTCTGCACGCAGGCAAGCATACCCATTGTCTTCAATTTTTATTTGGGAGGACTGTAATACCCAGGAGAAATTGAAAACAATGGTCTTGCAAAATTTGGGGGGAGGGGAGGGTAACAAGATGCATTATGATCTATGTGAAATGGTGGATTTAACTGTTACAGGGTATATCTTTTTCGAGTGTGAGGTAATATATTTTTTGTCATAATGGTATGCAAACTAAGAGAATATCAGCCGTATATGTATCTGGTTAGTTATCGTTTCTTGTCAGCAACAACAACAACTTTATTCCAATCTACTAAAAAAGTAACGCAATAATAGTTTTGACACGCACTAAGAGATAACAAATTAATGTCATTTCAATGCAAAAGCACGGTTAGCGCCTTGTATACCCGAAGATGTAGCTATAAGTATACTCACACTGCAATGTGTCGAGGTCAAACGTCACTACATTAATCAAGTATGGCATGTAGCTCCCAGTAAATGTCAAATCGACGTTTAAATGTTCAGCTGAAGCAAACAAACGGGCCTGGTGGGGATTCATAAAGAAAGCAGCTCGAAAGTCTCCAGAAAATATGAAGGGTGTTTTCCTCATAGGATAGGGAAGCGAGAAACCTTTGATTCTCTCTGCCATTTCTGCATTCGTGGACTCGTCTGTTGAAAATAACAAATAGTTATAGACATATACCAATATTCTGAAAGTCTCTTTTGGAACGAAAATGACAACAACAACAACAACAACAACAACAACAAAAAACTTGAACAATGAAATTGGCCTGGAGAGGTGTGGCAGTTTGGTTTTAGTTATTTGAATAAAGAAAGAAGTAAATTCCATTGTTCTCCAGTTTTTACTTGATGTCAGGGCTGATCTTAACAAAGGCATGTACTGTTTCCCTCGGCATCTACTACTTTCGCCTCTACCAGTCTTCCCTGTTGCTGCTTCGTCGTAGGGACCCTTCACGAAAACGTCTATCGGGGTTTTCAGGAAATTATTTCCTTTATCCGAAAGTATGTATTTTCTATATACTCTTGTGACTCCATGAAACCTATTTTCTGTGAACATTAAATCCAAAACTTCCTCTCCAACGGCTTGACGCAAGATTCTGCTCCATTCAGCAATGCTCTTCCCGATCCCTTTTCCGAATGATTGAGACTCGTGAGACAATATCCGCATTCCGCCGTCTTTAGAAGCTGTTACGTAGCTGTTGCCGATCCTCTCAGCCAGTTAATTATCTAAAATAGATCGAAAAGTAGATTTAAACATAATAAACGTAAGCAACGTATAGAAATGTTTGCTGGTTTGCCAGTTTTTGTTAGTTTGTTAGTTTGATTTGTTTTTCTTTATTATGGAGGCATATGACATGAAGCAGGGAGTATCCTTTGTTACTCAGACATAGAAGAAAATTGATAAGAAATTGGGGGTTATCTTTTGTTTGTACTGACAACATATCATAAAAGCCTTAAACTATCGGTTCAAGGGCGCTTAATTAAGACAGCTAGCTACTTGTCCATTTTGTAATTTATGAATGCCTGCCTATCCACATGAATAGACCTTTTTACCGATACGGCGGCCATATTGAATTAATTCGATTTAAAGAGTATTATAGGATGCCCAGGGGAGCATGAGCACATTTCGTTTGTATTTTCTAGCGCTTTTCGGGACATTTTTTCCTAAAGTTTTCTTAGAATAAGATTGTAATGGGAAAAAAGATCCTTGTGCTGTGTTTGGATGTAATAATGATCGCCTTTTCCCGAGAAATATACAGTGAAATACCATATTTCTAATACTAAACTAATACTAAACTCTTCTATCAAAGTACTGCGTTGCAGAAATTCTCGCTCAAATACTATATTTACCTATCCTTTATGTATTAGTGTATGTAGGAGAGGTTTTTTTGTTTGTATATTTTGATTTTCTTGCTTGTTTGCATCTTGCTATCTTTGGAGGGTAAGAGTTGGTAACTCTGTTTTGTATCCCTAGCCCTCGACTAAACGTCCGTGCCGGGCTTTGTTGAATAAGTTATTGAAAGTATAAATAAACGGAATTTTGTACTAGTGCCCGGTCCCCTTTTTCAAACGGTTTTCGCGGAATTTCGTCCATTTCTAAAAGATTAACTTAAAAGGCCCGGCCACAGAAATGATATACCTGTTAGTCTCATCACTATGACGATCACTGCAACTTCCATAAAGTAATGAAAAGTGGTGCCATTTTGCCAAATAGAATTTTGAGCTAAAAATAGCCTTGATAGGTCACATGATAATTAATGACTGCAACCATATATAATTCAAAGTTATTGAAGTTACACCTAGGTAGTCTGTCCATAAGTTATTTTACGCTATATTGAAAGCTTAAAAAGTTAAACCACATCCTCTGTTTTTGAGGAATTAAATAGAAGACCCATGCCTTAATTTTCTCGAGTATAAGGCATAATTGACAAAATAATTTCCGGGATAAAGGGTTACGACTGTCAGGAGCCCAATTTGATGGACTCCTGCGGCTGTACATTAATTATAACCGATTCACGAATTTTAAACTTAAGCGATTTTTTTTACCCTGACCAACCAAGCTCTTAGGGCACTGGTAGGGTAAGTTAGCAGAAAAACTCCGAATATCATAAACGAAAGGTTATCCAGAAATTTTTAGACTTTGTCACCTGCCGCTCTACAGCTTAAATTTCTCGCCCAATATTTGCTCCTTCGAATAGTGATTTTACAGAAAAAAAGTCGTTGGGTGCCCCGCAAATTTGGCTTGATAGGACAGCGTATGGGTTCCCTGAGATATATCCAAAATTACTCCCTTAAGTTAAATGATTATTGGCATTGGTGGATGGTAATGTTGAGTGCGATGCCAGTTGAGATACTGACAGCTAAATTAAATTCATTATCCAAAAATACAAACAAATGATTGTCTACAACAAGTAATATCTTCCAACACCTTTATTTCTTTGTCAGGTTTGGCTCACTGAGTATTGATCGCCCACTATAATTCTACATGTGAGACAACAGACTAGCCCACAATTTCAGTAGCTTCACAGCAGCTGTGGGTTAAACTCCGTCTTCTCCCTCTGGCAAACGATATGCTCGGATGAACAACAGCCATCGTTATTCCACTTTCCTTTGCCACCTCCGCTGACGAGCAAGATCGCACAGTTCTCTGATCCAGCATTGTTAGGCTCACCGGAATTCCATGCAGAGAAGGTATCCGCTACTAGCGTCCCGTCGAGCCACTCAAAGACGTTGTCACCCTTGGGTGCTATCATTCCAAGCCGTGTATTACCACGCCCTTCCATCAGACTTGTAAGGACAGCGTTCTGCTCGGCTGACTTGATGATTGGCAGGGTTGCATTGAGTTGCTTGCATCGGTAATATCCCTTAAATGTATTCGTTTTTTGGGGGAGTATAAAGTAGCAGTGATTTCCGTTTTCAAACCAGCCCTCTGGACAAGCTAAACCGAGATACAAAACATAATTTTCCTTGTAAGTCTTTCTAATAAAAAAAAGTTCTGAAAACGACAAACCTTGTCATAAGCATTCCACATGATCTCAGTTTTTGCAGGCTTGACGCTTTTCTTGGTGGCAAACTGCTCAGTGTGCTCAGTGATAGAATAGTGTTGGCGAATTGTGTTGGAAAATAAGGATGTCAGTTGGCTTACATAGTTCTGTCATTCCGATACCTTTGCAAATGTCTTCTGAAAGCTTACCTCAGCCCTCCCCCGCGGCCGGAAGTCTAAAGTCTAGCTGCAAAACACTAATTACGTTCGCTTTGCCTAGTCCCTGTTGGCGTCTTTCTAGGCCCTCCCGGTTAATGCATTTCGCTGACGTCTCAAAAAATCGCTCGGACCACGTCACCCGAAATGCATCAGCCGCGCACAATAACGAGGTCTGGGGTCTAGGCAGACGTACGCCCACGAAGATATAGCTATCTTGCTAAGAAACTGCCATGCTATTTGCTAACTTTTTTAAAAAGCTAAAGCGCGCCTTCACATCAGTTGAATTCCATAAATAATGGTCCAGTTTCGCTATGCTGCTCTGTGAACGTGTATTCTTATCATTTGTGATACGTCTAGTGTACTCTATTATAACTTCAAACTGGGCCCGAGAATTTTTAAAGTGAAAAGCGTCTTAATTAAGGAAACAATGGAGGGAATAAAAAGCAATATCATTGGTGGCAAATTACTCCTTAATTCTGGCGCGAAATTTTAGCGCTAATTTAAAACTTCACATCTGAAATTACACGATTTGATGGGCTCCTGAAAATTGCTATAATACAATGACGTTCAGTACGTCTCAGTGCCAAGATGGCGTCAAAGTTTTAAAACCGGTTATGAATTAAGATATCAGGGCCATCAAGACTCTTTCGAAAACCTAAAAACACGAAACAGCGCATTGAGAATTCTAACAGGTATTTTTTTCGAAAAGTTAGAGAATAGTGCCATTAAGCCAAAATTCAGGCCTTAAATTTGTTACCCATGATATTAATAGGTATAAAGACTAAACAATTCTTAGAATTTGGACAAAACGGGCGTGTATTTCATCCTATTTTCAATCGTCACTATTTGATTACACAGGCTAATTATTACTAATATAATATAGTATTTAAATTAGGCTAATTATTACTTCATACTATTAGGTTAATTATTACTACTATTAGGCTAATTATTACTACGCACTTGGCTCCGGGGTCGGCGTAGGAGGTATCAAGCAGCAGCATTTTTTTTCTTGTTCTTCTTCCCTTTCCCACAGGAGGAGGAGCATCCTCTTATCCCTTTCGAGTACAGTTTAACAGGAGGGGCCGGGGGGGGGGGGGAAGGAGTGGGCCGGGGGGAAGGAGTGGGCCGGGTGGAAAGGAGTGGGCCCGGGGGAAAGGAGTGGGCCGGGGCGGATTGGCTTGTTGTACGTTATATATACGCCTACTTCCAAGATTTTTTATTCGATTTTTTAAAGCGCTTTCAGGAGACAGAACGGCGATTAAAGTTTCTAATTAACACAATCTTTTTATGTCTCTCTTTTTTTCTTCACTGGCCAAATTTTGAAATTAAAACAGTAAACTGATCCTTACGGGAGGACGTGCATGGCTTATTATTTCAAAAATCCCCCAAAAAGTTATCACGAGTAGACTACGATTACTCCCCATTTTTCCTCAGGGATAGTTGAGCGAGCGAAACGCGAGCGCGCGTGAAAATCACCCCACGAGAGAAAGGCGAGACGCGGAGGGGAGAGAGAACGACCGTGGACAAGGCAGCTTGAAAAGTCAAAACGTTGCCCAGTCCTTGAATGAGACGATGTGAAAATAGGACTCAGTTTAGCCTCCTCTCAGGATATTAAAATAGCTAAAAGTGTAAAACTTACATTACTGTTCGTTATCAAAGAAAAAGTGTAAGTAGTATTTTGTGCCATTTCCGAACACTTAACCACCCAAATTTCACCGTGGGAGTAGCCCTCGGACCCCCTCTTAGTATGATCACCTTTTTCGCATCCTCGGATTGCACGTTCTGCTTCCTGCAGGTCCCTGGCATAACCCACAGCCAGGAGACTCAGAACCACGATAAACAACAGGCCGTTCATCTTTCACTCTTCTTTGACAACAGATTGATATTAATAGAAACTGAAAACCAAAATAAAAAATGTCATATTAAAATCTGCAAAGCTGGTCGCACTTTGTGAAAATTATAATTTGCAAGACATCAACCAACGTTTTCAAAGTTTTAAGGAAGCTGTGCCTTCAGATTTCACCAAGAAAGATTTTTACGATTAGTGCTCTCCGATGAAATTTGTATTATATCGTCTTCATAAAGCTACAATAGGTGAAGGCACTAAGAAATGTCTTCAGCAGGGAATTGACCTAAAAAAAAGCAACTCCTCGTGACATAGTACCTTTCAAAAGTGCTCTATCGCAAAACAAACTGTTTCATCCAACCGAAAACTTTTAAAAAGGTGAGCGATAAAACGCTCTCACCTGAAACTAAAGTCTTAGAAGGATTGACGATTTTTAGATTAAAATCTTGATTACGTCACATGAAAACCAAGAATCAAGGATTTTTACCAAGGAAAAAGAACAACCAAGGCATTGATCGCGAACGGGTTAAAACGTTCTAATATGTGTTTTTCACAGGACAATGCCTTAGCAAAATTAATCTTAATTCTTAACTCAAGACAAAGGCAAGCCTATTAGTAGAATTTGTTGGGAACTAAAAATATTATCGTTCACGTAAGAAAAACTAAACATTATACACCTTTTAAAAATAATTTAATAGCCTAAAGAACAACCAATCTTACCGCTTAACAAAGATGGTAAATATCGAGCAGAAAAATCAAGCAAATTAGTTCATTGACGTGGTCACGAATTTATATTTCTTTCTTTTTTATATTCTCAGAGAAAAAACGATAATGAAGTTTTACGAGACCTTTGCCATTTAGTTTTAGGGTGGCGACTTATAATTATATTAACGAAAACCTCCGTAAATACATCATCGATTTAATTATAAAAATTACAAATGTCTTTTCAAACAGAGCAACTTCAGAACACTCGGCCACTTTACTCAAATTTATTTACATTGTGTGAGCCAGGGCAAAACGTTTCTTTGTAATTACGACGTGAAATAATCAAACTAAAACCAAACCAAAGTCTCCAGGTGATTAAAAGCAAAAGGCCGCCGCGAGGAACAACGCAAGAGCACAAAAATATCGTTTTCGAAATGTAACCGCATTAGCAGAAATTCTCAGTGAACGGATCGTAACAGTATTTTTCTAAATAAATATCAAAAAGAAAAAGAAAAGCCTTTTTCCGAATAACCGGGTACGTACTGTGCTTTCCAGCTTCCGGGACGTAGTAAAAGTGCCGGAAATGGGAATTTTGCTACGCGTGTTTTATTTGTAACGAAAAAACAAATCTTTTACTAATAAATGCCGCAAAATATAACTGGCGGAGGGTCTCCTACAAGAAAATCACCTATTACAAAACACTCTAAGACAGACATATAGCTTTCATAGCTTGTATACCCCTTAATTTTCCAGTTATTACACCTTGGTGTCTAACTCACGGAATCACGGGCGCGCCACCCAGTGTTTTTGTTGCATGATAAAACTCGCACTTAGGAGTTTAGAACACAATAACATTACAATAACACTCGCTTACTCAAGCTAAAACATATTAACCATTAAATTTCCACTTGGTGAGCAAGCGATTTCATAATGCCATGGTGTGTGATTCACAGAATCACGGGCGTACCACCTAGTGTTTCCGTTGTTTTAAAAATTGCACTTAGAAGTTTAGATGGCATTACAGTAACACTTGTTTACTCGAGCCAAAACATATCAGACACATTAACCATTAATTTTCTTCTGTGCGCAAGTGATTTCATAATACCGTGGTGTCTAACCCACAGAATCACGGGCGTGGCACCTAGTGTTTCTGTTGCTTTGCGATATCAAGCGTACGATAAACATAAGATCATAACGCACTCGTTTAATCTGAAGTTCAGATATGAAACCTTAAAAAAGCGAATTAAGCTTAATTCTTTTTTTCTATAAGTTGAAGAACCAACGGGACGGGAAAATAAAGAACGATCAGTTTACAGACGTGTTCCTGAATTTCTATTTCATTCTTTTCTATCCCCAGAAAGAAACTATGATATTGTGTTAAATAAACGTTACCTGGAACTGGATGGAGACCTTTGCTCAACTGAACAACATATAAACCTCAACACATAAACAAATCTAGTACACCATTTCACTTACCGAATAAGTTAGACCACGGAGGAGAGAAACAAGCTTGGACTTGTTAAATTCCCTTTTTGTCACCTATATTTATGGGAATTTCGTTATGATTAATTCGTAACTGACAAATCTAATGACATGTAGTTTGCTAAGAGACCCTTAGATTTCAATAACAATTTTTTTGAAAATGAATAAACACGATCTAATTTATTTATTTTGGCAAAGCAATTATCTCCTAGGACGTAACCGTCAAATAAACGTAACCGTTGAATCTCCTTTAATTTTTATGGTGTGAGCAGCAAACAAATGATGACTACCGCACAGGTTGTCGAAACGTCAGTCACTGTCAACAACAACAGTCCTATTCAGGACTACATTCACCCGGACGATCAAACTCAACCTTTTGAAATGAATTCATGGTAACATTAACGACCATTAATTGAACTTTGTTGTAATAACCCATTGCTATAAAATGTGAAATATTCTTTGCAGAAACCAATTAATGTTCAAAATTCATCCAACGACCTTCTTTCACTATCGTATGGATTCCATTATAATAACTAAATTTTGAAAAAAGTAATATAACAGATATAAAACAATTTTGCGACCCTCAGAGTTAAAATACGATTAACATTTACATTGCCACTTACAATTCATTACCAAACCTCCTTCTGGCCACGGATAAACAAGAGTGTTTCTCAGAAACTATTCGGTTCAAATTGAACGTGTTTTTGTCAGAAACTACAGAGTGACGGGAAATTCAATGAGCATGTAAGAACCAAGCTTGTCAAAGCAAACAAGTGTTTACACGTCCTACGAACACTAAGAAAAGAACACTACTCTCAGGCAGAGATAGATCATCTTTTTATATCTATTGTTTCACCTAATTTTAGCTGTGCGCTTTCAGTCTATGGGGCATCGGAATCCGATCTTACGGTTATACACAATTTTTTAGACCGATGCCATAAACGCCGTTTTATTTCATTTCCAGTTTTTATCAAGAATCTTTTAAATAAACAAGACCAAAACATTTTAAAGAAATTAATATCAACGGATTGCCACCCACTAAAAGATATCATTCCTGTCCAGAAGACTTATGTACACAACCTTAGGAAAAAAGGCTGCGTACGCCCGAAAATTAATACAGAGCGTTTTATGAACACCTTTGTAAATAGGTTGATTTTTAAGCTCCATTTATTGTAATGATACACTTTTTTAATATATACATATAACGTAGATATTTTTATCATAGTTTTTATCTTCTCTTATTGTAACATAAGATATGTAGTTTTATCTTTTGGTGAAATAAAGACTCATTATTAAGACTCATTATTACTAATTATTCCCTGGATACATGTAAGTTTGAAATGGTATGTGCCAATGGAAAACGAGCAAAACAACTATATCAGAAAACAAATTTAAAATATTAACACTTGAATTGCTGCGAAAAGACAAGAACGTTGCTCAGAAACTTTTCAATTCAGAAAAGCACGTGTTTTGGTCAGAAAACCAATTATTCCCTGGAACGTTTATCTAACAACCTTTTTTCATTAAAGGCATATCAGCCGCAATGAAATAAAGTTAAAAACCGCTTCTGATAATATCTACAGTATAATTTTTCTAAAGAAACTGTTGGCTGTTAAAAATCGTAGTTATTTCAGATATGGAATTTTCCTCATAAATATTTGTTATTCACCGGCTGGGAGGTCCGTATTATATTGCTGCAATCTGTATCTTAGTACACAAACACATTCATCGGTTGTGCGTGTAAAAATATCAGTACAATAAAATATACACCCGTACAACAATATGTATCCCAATACATAAATGTCAATTTCAGTACAAAATATAAACTCCAATACAGAAATATATCTCCAATTCTAAGTACACAAATAACAGCTCCAGTACAAAAAAAAAAAATATCAATCTCTTAGTACAAAAACATAAACTCCAGAACAAACATATTCATTGTAGTGTGTGACTACATTCTTCAGTACAATAAAATACATGCATACAACAGTACAACAATGTGTATCAATACAGAAATATAAATTTCAGTACAAAAATAAAATTGGAGAAATCGGTAGGTACTTCACATATGATTATTACCATGTACCTAAATATATGCTTATTCTAGTGTAACTAAACAAACCTTGTATATTTTATTATTATAAAATTATCTCGACTGTGCATGCACAGCACTAAACACAACCATACACCTCTATACAACCCCATATATCACCATCCAACACCATGCACCCCTACACCTCACCAAATACCTCTAAACATACACCCATTTATAACACCATGCACCTCAATACTTCACCATATGCCTCTATACATCACCATACATCCCTATACACCAACATACATCCATGTATAACACCAAGCACCTCTATACCTCACCATACACCCAGGTATAATACCATGCACCTCAATACTTCACGATATGCCTCTATACATCACCATACATCCATGTATAAAACCATGAACCCCTTACATTACCATATACCTCTATACATCACCATATACCTCACCTTACACCCCTATAAATAACCATAGACCTCTACACATGACCATTGTATACAAGTGTATGGTTATGAATAGGGGTGTAAGATGTTGTATAGAGGTATATCGTGATGTATAGGGGTTCATGGTTTTATACATGGATGTATGATGATGTATAGAGGTGTAAGGTGATGAAAAGAGGTATATGGTGATGTATAGAGGTGCATGGTATTATACATGGGTGTATGGTGATTGTATGGTGATGTATAGGGGTGTATGGTGTGATACATGGATGTATGGTGATCTATAGGGGTATATGGTGATGTATAGAGGTATATCGTGAGGTATAGAGGTGCATGGTGTTGTACATGGACGTGTGGTGATGTATAGGGGTGTACGATGTGGCATAGAGGTGTATGGTTGTGTTTAGAGCTGTATAGTCGAGATAATTTATAATAATGAAATATATAAGGTTTTTTTAGGTACACTATAGTAAGCATATATTTAGGTACATAGTAATAATCATATATAAAGTACCTACCGATTTTTTCCAAATTTTTTAAAAAATATTTTTCTGTACCGAAACTTTTATTTTTGTACTGAAATTTATATTTCTTTACTGGGATACACATTGTTGTACTGTTGTTATATTTTTCTTTCCATTTGTTTTAAAATTTTTGTACCGCAACTTTTATTTTTGTACTCAGATTTATATTTTTGTACTGGGATAAATATTGTTGTACTGTTGTATGCATGAATTTTACTGTACTGAAGAATATAGTCGCACAACCGCAGAATATGTTTGTTCCAAGATGGAACTTATGTTTTTGTACTGAGAGATTGATATTTATTTTTTTTACTGGAGCTGTTGTTTGTGTACTGGGAATTGGAGATATCTTTCCCTACTGGAGTTTATATTTTTGTACTGAAATTAACATTTCTGTACTGGGATACATATTGTTGTACTGGTGTATATTTTATTGTACTGGTAAATGTACTCGCACAGCCAATGAGTATGTTTGTGTACTAAGATATAGAATGCAGTAATATAATATATATTAGTGTATTGCCGTTGTGGGCCACCGTAAGCAGTAGAGCCGTTTATTACTCAAACCAAAGCAGCTTTAGTGGCGGTACTGCAAGAGCTTTCGGAAAACAATTTGAATCTTCATTTGCGGGTGCAGAAAACGAGCAAGCAGTTGACAATTTCAATTTTCGCACCGAGGATTTTTCGGCGGACCTGCATTTTTACAGACACAGAAGATTCCGGGCGAGGGATCACTACTGTACCTAAAGAATTTGGCTTAGGACAGCGTAAAGGTTCCCTGATATATATCCAAAATTACTCTCTTAAGTTAAATGATCATTGGCATTGGTGGATGGTAATGTTGGGTGCGATGCCAGTTGAGATACTGACAACTACATTAAATTCATTATCCAAATATACAAACAAATGATTGTCTACAACAAGTAATATCTCCCAACACCTTTTTTTTCTTTGTTGTTTGGCTCACTGAGTATTGATCATGATCGCTTAACTATAATTCTACGTGCAAGACTAGCCGACAATTTCAGTAGCTTCACGGCAGCTGTGGGCCAGACTCATTTCTTCTCCATCTGGCAAACAATAGCTCGGGGATTCGAACAGGGTTCGTCATTCCACTTTCCTCTGCCACTTCCGCTGACGTACATCATCCCACAGTTCTCTGATCCAGGACCGTTAGGCTCACCGGTATTCCATGCAGAGAAGGCCACAGCAGTCCCGTCGAGCCATTCAAAGACGTTGTCGCCGTTGGGTCCTATCATTCCAAGCCATAGATCACCTTTTCCCTTCGTCAGACTCACAAGGAAGTCGTTCTCCTCGGCTGATTTGATGATTGGCAGGCTTGCTCCTAGTTGCTTGCATAGGTAAACTCCCACAAATGCTTCCTTTTTTTCGTGGAGTATAAAGTAGCACTGATTTCCGTTTTCAACCCAGCCCACTGGACAAACTAAACCGAGATACAAAACATAATTTTCCTTGTAAGTCTTTCTAATGAAATAAGGTTTGGAAAACGACGAACCTTGTTATAAGCATTTTTCACATTTTTCGCGGATGAGAAACTGCTCAAAAAAACTGTTGTGAAAAAATAATTAATAATTCATTGCATATTACAGCGAATTGAGTTGGAAAATAAGGATATCAGTTGGCTTACATAGTTCTCTGTCCTTCCGATACCTTTTCAAATGTCTTCTGAAAGCTTACCTCAGCCCTCCCCCGCGGCCAGGAGTCTAAATTCAACCTACAAAACCCTAATTGCGTACGCTTTGCCTAGTCCCTGTCGACGTCTTTCCAGGCCCTCTCGGTTAATGCATTTAGCTGACGAAAAAATCGCTCGGACCACGTGACCCGAAATGCATCAGCCCGTGTGCAATAACGAGGTCTGGGGTCTAGGCCAAGGTACGCCCACGAACATATAATTATCTTGCTAAGAAACTATGCCATCCTAATTGCTAACTTTTTTAAAAAGCTGAAACGTGTCTTCGCATCGATTGAACTCCAAAAATAATGGTCCAGTTTCGTTATGCTGCTCTGTGTATTCTTACCATTTGTGATACGTGTAGTGTACTCTATTATAACTTCAAACTTGGAATGAAAAGCGTCTTAATCAAGGAAACAATGAAGGAAATAAAAGGCAACATCATTGGTGGCAAATTACTCCTTAATTTTGGCGCGAAAATAAAATTTCACATCGGAAGCCGAGCACAAAATTGCTATAATAGGGACCTTAAGATCCGAGGACGGCGACGGCAGAGAAAACGTCGCTGAAAATTGAAATCGCGTTCTTTCAATCTTCATCGCGATTACTCCAAGTAACTAACTTTGTCAAATGTAGGCGAACCCTCCTAAAGTTGAATTCCTAAGAACCATATGCAAGTTTATGTCTCCCTTTTTTTTCTTCACTGACCAAATTTTGAAATTAAAACAGTTAACTGATCCTTACTGGAGGAAGTGCATGGCTTATTAACTCAAATATCCCCCAGAAAGTGATCACGAGTAGATTACAAGTAGTCCTCATTTTTCCTCAGGAATAGTAGAGCGAGCGAAACGCGAGCGCGCGTGAAAATCGCCCCACGCGAGAAAGGCGAGACGCGGCGGGGACAAGGCAGCTTGAAAAGTCAAAACGTTGTCCAGTCCTTGAATGAGACAATGTGAAAATAGGACTCAGTTTCGCCTCCTCTCAGGATTTTGAAATAGCTAAAAGTGTAAAACTTACATTATTGTTAGTTATCAAAGAAAAAGTGTTAGTAGTATTTCGTGCCATTTCCGAACACTTAACCATCAAAATTTCACCGTGGGAGTAGCCCTCGGGCCCCCTCTTAGTATGATCACCTTTTTCGCATCTTGGAATTGCAAGTTCTGCTTCCTGGTCCCTGGCATAACCCACAGCCAGGAGACTCAGAACCACGATAAACAACAGACCGTTCATCTTTCACTCTTCTTTCACAACAGATTGATATCAATAGAAACTGAAAACCAAAATAAAAAATGTCATATTAAAATCTGCAAAGCTGGTCGCACTTTGTGAAAATTATAATTTGCAAGACATCAACCAACCTTTTCAAAGTTTTAACGCAGCTGTGCCTTCAGATTTCACCAAGAAAGATTATTACGATTAGTGCTCTCTGATGAAATTTGTATTCATAGACCTACAGGGACATTTTCTGAATGGGTGAAGGCACTAAGAAATGTCTTCAGCAGAGAATTGACCTAAAAAAGCAACTCCTCGTGACATAGTACCTTTCAAAAGTGCTCTATCGCAAAACAAAAAACTGTTTCATCCAACTGAAAACTTCTAAAAGGGTGAGCGACAAAACGCTCTCACCTGAAACTAAAGTCTTAGAAGGATTGACGATTTTTAGATGAAAATCTTGATTACGTCTCATGGAAACCAAGAATCAAGGATTTTTACCAAGGAAAAAGAACAACCAATGCATTGATCGCGAACGGGTTAAAACGTTCTAAAATAAGTTTTTCACAGGACAATGCCTTAGCAAAATTAATCTTAACGTCTTAATTCTTAACGCAAGGCAAAGGCAAGCCTATTAGTAGAATTCAGTGTTGGGAACCAAAAATGTCATCGTTCGCGTACGAAAAACTAAACATTATACACGTTTTAAAAATAATTTAATAGCCTAAAGAACAACCAACCATACCACTTAACAAAGAATTCATTGTAAATATCGAGCAGAAAAATCAAACAAAATTAGTTCTTTGACGAGGTCACGAATTTATATTTCTTTCTTTTTTATATTCTCAGAGAAAAAACGATGATGAATTTTTACGAAACCTTGGCCATTTAGTTTTAGGGTGGCGACTTATAATTGTGTACTAAATCAAGAACATATGAAAATCAGGGGCACCCAACGTCAATTATCGGAAAATATCTGTTCGGAAGACGATTTGAGATCTAGAATTTTCGGAACATTTGTTGTAAAATTTCTTGCTTGCATGCCTCTCCTAGGATTTTCGAACATCTAAAAAATCGTATAATTGCCCATTTTTTACGGATTTTTACCCTAAAAAGGTCACCTAGAATTTTCGGGAACCTTTTTTCTGGCTGAAATTTTCGAAAAGGTAAGCTTTGATCCCTATAATTTTCGGATCACTAGACTTTCAGCTAGGAAATCCGAACAGATGAAAAAATTTTAGGGGATAAAAATATGCCTATATCTACCATTTAAATATTAAAATACGTTCAACAATGTTATGTTTAAGTGGTTTTGAACTATATTCTCGTTGGGTGCCCCTGAAAAATCTCAAGTGGTACTTAAAATCTAGTATACCGATTCACTTACCCAATTAGTTAACGCTGAAGGAGATACCACAAGCTTATGACTTGTACCTGTTTTCTTGCCTATATTTATATGGTCATTTAACAAATCAAATAACCTCTATTCAAGAATTTTGCTAAGAAACGTTTATACTTCAGTAACAATGTAAATTGAAGGATCAAATTTAACGTATTCGATACAGAAACTAGCTGAACATTCCTTCTAGGATTTGTTTACAAACCGACTTTTACTAGTTAAACGTGACAACTGTTTTGACTGTGAAATTTAACCGGCAATCAAAGCCACTGGGAATTCACAGTTTTACAAAGTTTTTAAAAAACTTTACTAGTACTAGTAAAAAAATTGTTTTTCAAAATTCTTTAACAGTGAAAAATATTTTTCATTGATTTTCTTAATGGGCTAAAAAGGCTTGACCTTTTAGCGAGATTTTCATTTACTAGTATATAAATTACATTTACCAATAAATGGTAAAACGGGCGAAAAGGGCTTGACCTTTTAGCGAGATTTTCATTTACTAGTATCTTGACACTATGTACTAGTAAATTGTGGAAGAGGCAAAAAAGGTTTGACCTTTTAGCGAGATTTTCATTTACTAGTATCTTGATACTAATTACTAGCAAATGGTGGAATCGGCGAAAAAGGCTTTACCTTTTAGCGAGATTTTCATTTACTAGTATCTTGACACTATGTACTAGTAAATTGTGGAATAGGCAAAAAAGGTTTGACCTTTTAGCGACATTTTCATTTACTAGTATCTTGATACTAATTACTGGTAAATTTTGGAATGGGCGAAAAAGGTTTGACCTTTTAGCGAGATTTTCATTTACTGGTATCTTCACACTATTCACTAGTAAATTGTGAAACGGGGGGAAAAGTCGTGACTTTTTAGCGAGATTCTCATTTATTAGTATTCTAACACTATTTACTAGTAAATGGTGGAATGGGCAAAAAAGGCTTGACCTTTTAGCGACATTTTCATTTACTAGTATCTTGACACTAATTACTAGTAAATGGTGGAACGGGCCAAAAAGGCTTGACTTGTTAGCGAGATTTTCATTTACTAGTATATAAATTACATTTACTAATAAATGGTAAAACGGGCCAAAAAGGCTTGACTTTTTAGCGAGATTTTCATTTACTAGTATCTTCACACTATTTACTAGTAAATTGTGGAAGAGGCGAAAAAGTCGTGACTTTTTAGCGAAATTCTCATTTACTAGTAAATGGTGGAACGGGCCAAAAAGGCTTGACTTGTTAGCGAGATTTTTATTTACTAGTATCTGTTCACTATTTGCTAGTAAATGGTGGAACGGGCAAAAAGTGCATGAGTCCCCCTTTCCCCCCCCCCCCCTCCCCCAACCCGGTGGCAGGAAACAAGAAATGCCCAGTCTGAACTGGGTTAATCTTGTTTTGAGTATATATTCTTTTTAAATTTTGGGTTTTTCATTTATTTACTTAATATTTATTCACTAGAGAACCATACTTTGCTTATATAACAACAAACTTTTATAAGGAACCAAGGCCTGGACAAAAATAGGGGATTTACAAGAGTTCAATGTCGTCCGATGGAATTTCATCACCCGGAACAACAATATTGTGAGTGCTATCGACATCATCGAAAGAAATCGTATACTGCTTGGTCTGCTTGTTGTAATTTATAATAGTTCCCACGAACCACCCCTCCCAGTTCCCGTCTGGTTTCTACGTTCACTCGTCTATTCATCAGCAAGCCGTTGTCTGTTGAAAAGAAAAACACACAAACCACCATCAAATGAATTAACAAAAATGAATGCCTAATTGCAGATTATGCCTTGTGCCCTCGCGGTTATAGCTACAGTAAATTTTAACAGAACGAAAGTTATCTATTTCCATCGTAACACATTGCTGAGCAACGGATTAGAAGCACTCCATGGCATGGGAAATTGTATACAAATTATCCAATGCACTATAGACATATAGGTGCAGAGCCCAATTATTTTAGCTGACAAGCTTGATTTTCGACGGTAAAGAAATCCCATTTATATGTCTGCATCGCTACTTTCTCACTCAATACGTTCTTAAATTTAGTTTTATATAAGGACAACCAGTTTCCCTCGTTAGATCACTATAATTGACAGTAACAAATCCAAATAAACAATTTTACCTTTTCTTGTGTTTTTTTCGCTTGGTTTTTAAAGCGTCTGGTGGACCTGGAAAAAAAAAAGCATTGATTTCATTTAGTTTAGGACACATTAGACGCCACTGTGTGCTTTTTTACTGATTTTCTAAATCTTACAATCTTATCATAACAGTAAATTTCATGTCTAATAGTTTCCTTGGAATAAAATGTCCGTTATTGGCAGCAATCCATTTATTTAGCCATTCATGACAATGTCATATTCCCCCGGCTTTCCAGGTAGGTGAATTGTCCATGCATGTGTACTTCGTGCCAAGAAGTTGTAAGCAACAATAAGATAATAAATTTCTTGACTTGTCTTGTGTAAAGGCCGTTTCATCTAATTCCTGAATTCAACTTTACAGTAATCCCAATAGCACTGAAAAGTAACTAATTTTAGCAATAACTACGTACTTTTGACTTCGTCTTTGCAGTAGCATGATCCTATTGCTCCTCATCCATCTGATCCATTAGAGTAAAAGCAGTTGTAAACATGCCTAATAAACAGGAAATTGAAATGTTTTAAACTCTAAAATAGATTTAAAAGAAAATGTGACGCCTTTCCTCATTCTCTGTCTGTAGATGAAGCTTTTCTGGCCTTTTCCAACAGAGCAAATGAAGATAATTAAAAATTTCCAGTGATGCTGGCGTGTACAGATGAAAGAGTACAGATTTTTTGTTTTAGCATATCAATGAAAAATTAGTGCTAACGTAAATGCCTCTCTCTGGTCCACCATTCCCTCCAGGCCTTTGCTTTCTTCCAGGAGGAATTAGTTATCAATGGTGCTCCCTCTCTTAATTTTTTATCAGTTATGAAAGCTGCCGCACTGCTGACGTGCTTTTGACCCGCCAAAACGTCGAAAAGCAGGACAACTTCTTCCTTCTTGTTTACATCTTCTATTTTCGACGCCAGGTGCTGGAAGGTTGTTATCTCATCTTTATTTGAGCAGACAGAGTGGCTTACCCTCTTGTATGAACGTGACCAATATAGCTGAAAACAAAACAAAACCAAAATAACAAATTGGTTTGTTTGTTTGTTCTTTACGTTTTTTTTTTTTCGTTTCTTTCTCCGAGGAAAAATACAATTCATTTGTTTATTAATAAATACTAGTGAACGTCTGATTGGAAGTAGACAATTCGACTATGATGGAGCTAACTGAAGATACCCTAGTCCTTCAAAATTGCCTAACGAAAATAATATAACATAATTATATGTTTGTTGGATATTGACCACAATTTTTTACTTATTTTATTTTTGCATTAACATTGTTGTGGCAATGATATATGTTTGGAATGTCTAAAATTAAATTTTATGTTTACACGTTATCTCGGGCGTGTCGGACCGGTGAAGGGAAAACAAAGTTGATTTGGGTTTCAATGAAACTAATAAAGTTCACCTTGCACCCACGAAGAATTTTACTCGTCATATCCTTTCCGAGGGGCTCTTGGAGTCCGTTAGCTTCGGCGTCAGAAAAATCAACCGTAATCGCTTCGATCCTTTCTCCATTGTTAAAATCTTCATATTGTTGGTTGACTGAGGAGAAAATTTCACTAAAACTTTCCCATGGGCTTCGCCATTCTGTTTGTTTAAAAGACATCGTGCTACGGGAGTCCCTGCATGAAGAAAGAGAATGTGAAATGAATTACGCTTATATTTCCTACATTACAGTTATACCTATATGCATTTGTCGCTCTTGGCCATTCACTTTTTTCACATAGGCCAGAATGCACCGTGTTTACCCCCCCCCCCCCCCCCAACAATTTTGCATACCCATTGTCTTCAATTTTTATTTGGGAGGACTGTAATACCCAGGAGAAATTGAAAACAATGGTCTTGCAAAATTTGGGGGGGGGGGGGGGGAGGGTAACAAGATACATTATGATGTATGTGAAATGGTGGATTTAACTGTTACAGGGTATATTTTTTTCGAGTGTAAAGTAATATATTTTTTGTCATAATGGTATGCAAACTAAGAGAATATCAGCCGTATATGTATCTGGTTAGCTATCGTTTCTTGTCAGCAACAACAACAACTTTATTCCAATCTACTAAAAAAGTAACGCAATAATAGTTTTGACACGCACTAAGAGATAACAAATTAATGTCATTTCAATGCAAAAGCACGGTTAGCGCCTTGTATACCCGAAGATGTAGCTATAAGTACACTCACACTGCAATGTGTCGAGATCAAACGTCACTACATTAATCAAGTATGGCATGTAGCTCCCAGTAAATGTCAAATCGACGTTTAAATGTTCAGCGCTGAAGCAAACAAACGGGCCTGGTGGGGATTCATGAAGAAAGCAGCTCGAAAGTCTCCAGAAAATATGAAGGGTGTTTTCCTCATAGGATAGGGAAGCGAGAGACCTTTGATTCTCTCTGCCATTTCTGCATTCGTGGACTCGTCTGTTGAAAATAACAAATAGTTATAGACATATACCAATATTCTGAAAGTCTTTTTTGGAACGAAAATGACAACAACAACAACAACAACAACAAAACTTGAACAATGAAATTGGCCGGGAGAGGTGGGGCAGTTTGGTTTTAGTTATTTGAATAAAGAAAGAAGTGAATGAATAGATAAGTTTGCTTTTATTAGAAGTTTGTGAAAAAATTAACGCATCCTTTTTCTTGGGATAGCTTGGACAGTCTAAAAAAATGATAATAATAAGTTGCGTCATTGCTCAGAGTTTTATAAATGTGGAGACTGTCTGGCTTTTCATCTGCCTTTTCATAGTCTGTAAAATAGACTATTTTCGAAGGGGTTTCAAATTAGGTTTATTTTATTTTATTTTATTTTTTTCAATTTTTTCTTTGAAATTGTGTAATGATAATTTACTTCTTTCGACAGGGACATAAGACATACCGTGTCCTGTAAGTTCAATCAAAAAACAGTTCGTCACCTAGGCAGGTAAGTGTTCTAAAGGGTCCAGTAACTAAAGTACTTTATAAAGGTTTTTGGGTTCAAATACCTACAGGTATAATTCGTATAGGGTACCTTTCTGTAGATTCTTTGCCTTTTTGGAAGGGTCCAACAGTACTGCCTGTTGTAAATCTTTGACAACAGAGATCGGCAACTTTCGGGGACTTGGCTTGGCGTGGCTGTGACACGGGGTTGCCTCTTGGAGAGTTAATTTTCCCACCCATCTTCTACCGTCATCTCCCGCTTTAGGCTTGACATGAACTGGTATGTTCACCGGACATTGCTCTGACTTTTGAAGACCGTGAGTGTTCTTATGAACCCTACAACGATTTATCCTTTGTGATGTGGAAACAGTGTAATCACAATTTGGAGCTGAGCAGACTTTAACTACCGCACAGCCAAATCGTCTTACTATTACCACCGTCTTCTGGCCATTCACGTCTATAACTTGAGGTGACGAGTGGCTTTGAGAGGACAAAAGTTCGCAGTCCTTAACTAACATGTTCAAGTTATTGTCTCCGTTCTGAAATATGGTTTACGTCCTCACAAAACACAAATTTTCCGGGGGAGATGCCGAAGCCAGGATACATATAGTCATCCTCTGATTCCATTGTTCTCCAGTTTTTACTTGATGTCAGGGCTGATCTTAACAAAGGCATGTACTGTTTCCCTCGGCATCTACTACTTTCGCCTCTCAGTACCAGTCTTCCCTGTTGCTGCTTCGTCGTAGCGACCCTTCACGAAAATGTCTATCGGGGTTTTCAGGAAATTATTTCCTTTATCCGAAAGTATGTATTTTTTATATATTCTTGTGACTCCATGAAACCTATTTTCTGTGAACATTAAATCCAAAACTTCCTTTCCAACGGCTTGACGCAAGATTCTGCTCCATTCAGCAATGCTCTTCCCGATCCCTTTTCCGAATGATTGAGACTCGTGAGACAATATCCGCATTCCGCCGTCTTTAGAAGCTGTTGCCGATCCTCTCAGCCAGTTAATTATCTAAAATGGATCGAAAAGTGGATTTAAACATAATAAACGTAAGCAACGTATAGAAATGTTTGCTGGTTTGCCAGTTTTTGTTAGTTTGTTAGTTTGATTTGTTTTTCCTTTTTATCGAGGCATATGACATGATGGAAACAGGAGTTTGGCCGAGCAGGACGGAATGGGGAAATTGCTGATGGTAAGCTTTGACGGCTGTTTTGAAACAATCTTGAGATTCGAAGAAAAAGCAAAAAGCCGCTAAGGTATAAATATAGGACGCAGAAATTACGCACACTCTGACGGCGAGGATTCCATATTATTTTTTTAAGGGTTATTAACTGAGATGACCCCTTTTCACTCACCTTTATTTCACTGCTGTGTTCTCTGAGTCCACGAACCACCTCTAGCAGCAACAGGAAATCATCTTTGACGTTGTAATCAGCATTGTCTACGTTTGAATCACATGACTCGCAGCAAGTTTCCTTGTATCCTAGTGGCAGGTCTGGGTCTTCTCCAAACCTACCCGTAAGAAAGCCCTCATGCATTCACCCGTCAATGTGCAGTAAACATATCTAAATGATTTAAACCAAAAAATAAGGTTATAATAGCTACCCTTCCCGAATACTTATTTATTTATAAGAAAAAAAGACGTGTTTGGATACGCAACTGATTAATTTCTAATGAAACACCTTATGACCCACAAAGGAGACTTTCTATATGTCCTAAAGATCTAATAATTCATTCTTCTTCGTCAATAGAAACTCCTATTTTAAAGGTAATCTAGCTTACCTCCACGGTTCTACATATTGACGCATGATTTGCTCTTTTTCTACTGAATCCACACCTCTGAGCCACGTTATGAGGTGATTAAAAGCAAAAGGCCACCGCGAGGAAGAACGCAAGACCACAAAAATATCGTTTTCGAAATGTAACCGCATTAGCAGAAATTCTCAGTGAACGGATCGTAACAGTATTTTTCTAAATAAATATCAAAAAGAAAAAGAAAAGCCTTCTTCCGAATAACCGGTTAAGTACTGTGCTTTCCAGCTTCGAGACGTACTTAAAGTGCTGGAAATGGGAATTTTGCTACACTTGTTTTATTTGTAACGAAAAAACAAATCTTTTACTAGGGTCTCTTACAAGAAAATCACCTATTCCAAAACACTCTAAGACAGACATATAGCTTTCATAGCTTGTATACCCCTTAATTTTCCAGTTATTGCTTAAGTGATTTCATAATACCGTGGTAGTGTTTTTGTTGCATGATAAAACTCGCACTTAGGAGTTTATAACACAATAACATTAGAATAACACTCGCTTACTCAAGTTAAAACATATTAACCTTTAAATTTCCACGCGGTGAGCAAGCGATTTCATAATGCTGTGGTGTCTGATTCACAGAATCACGGGCGTACCACCCAGTGTTTCTGTTGCTTTAAAAATTGCACTTAGAAGTTTAGATGGCATTACAATAACACTTGTTTACTCGAGCCAAAACATATCAGACATATTAACCATTAATTTTCTTCTGTGCGCAAGTGATTTCATAATAACGTGGTGTCTAACTTACAGAATCACGGGCGTGGCACCTAGTGTTTCTGTTTCTTTGCAATATCAAGCGTACGATAAATATAAGATCATCGCACTCGTTTAATCTGAAGTTCAGATATGAAACCTTAAAAAAGCGAATTAAGCTTAATTCTTTTTTCTATAAGTTGAAGATTGGTTGCTCTAAGAAGAATACAGAAATTTTTTTCAAGAATATCCTTTTGAACAACAGAAAGACAAACCTGGTTCCCTTAATCAGCTTTTGAACCAACGGGACGGGAAAATAAAGAACAATAAGTTTACAGACGTGTTCCTGAATTTCTATTTCATTCTTTTCTATCCCCAGAAAGAAACTATGATATTGTGTTAAATAAACGTTACCTGGAACTGGATGGAGACCTTTGCTCAACTGAACAACATATAAACCTCAACACATAAACAAATCTAATCAACCATTTCACTTACCGAATAAGTTAGACCACGGAGGAGAAACAAGCTTGGACTTGTTAATTCCCTTTTTTGTCACCTATATTTATGGGAATTTCGTTATGATTAATTCGTAACTGACAAATCTAATGATATGTAGTTTACTAAGAGACCCTTAGATTTCAATAACAATTTTTTTTGAAAATGAATAAACACGATCTAATTTATTTATTTTGGGAAAGCAATTATTTGTTGTAATAACCCATTGCTATCAAATGTGAAATATTCTTTGCAGAAACCAATTGTTGTTCAAAATTCATCCAACGACCTTCTTTCTACGGTGGCCCACAACGGCAATACACAAATATATATTATATTACTGCATTCTATATCTTAGTACACAAACATACTCATTGGCTGTGCGAGTATATTTACCAGTACAATAAAATATACGCCAGTACAACAATATGTATCCCAGTGCAGAAATGTTAATTTCAGTACAAAAATATAAACTCCAGTACGGAAAGATATCTCCAATTCCCAGTACACAAACAACAGCTCCAAATATGAATCTCTCAGTACAAAAACAAAAGTTCCATCTTGGAACAAACATATTCATCGGTTGTGCGACTATATTCTTCAGTACAGTAAAACTCATGCATACAGCAGTACAACAATATTTATCCCAGTACAAAAATATAAATATCAGTACAAAAATAAAAGTTGCGGTACAAAACATTTAAAAACAAATGGAAAGAAAAATATAACAACAGTACAACAATGTGTATCCCAGTAAAGAAATATAAATTTCAGTACAAAAATAAAAGTTTCGGTACAGAAAAATATTTTTTAAAAAATTTGGAAAAAATCGGTAGGTACTTTATATATGATTATTACTATGTACCTAAATATATGCTTATTATAGTGTACCTAAACAAACCTTATATATTTCATTATTCAAAATTATCTCGACTATACAGCTCTAAACACAACCATACACCTCTATACCACACCATACACCGCTATACATCACCACACGTCCATGTACAACACCATGCACCTCTATACCTCACGATATACCTCTATACATCACCATACACCCCTATATATCACCATACACCCATGTTTAATATCAAGCACCGTTATACATCACCATATACCTAACAACACTGTAATTTCTCACGCGTTTGCCTACTCGTCAAGATGGCGTCGAAAACCGTGACAAAGTCTATTATTCCCTGGATACATGTAAGTTTGAAATGGTATGTGCCCATGGAAAACGAGCAGAAAACTATATCAGAAAATAAATTTAAAATATTAACACTTAAATTGTTACGAAAAGACAAGAACGTTGCTCGGAAACTTTTCAGTTCAGAAAAGCACGTGTTTTGGTCAGAAAACCAATTATTCCCTGGAACGTTTATCTAACAACCTTTTTTCATTAAAGGCATATCAGCCTCAATGAAATAAAGTTAAAACCATTTTCTGATAATATCTACAATATAATTTTTCTAAAGAAACTGTTGGCTGTTAAAAATCGTAGTTATTTCAAATATGGAATTTTCCTGAAAAATAAGGGCAGGAGCCCATAACCTGGTAAGGGTTATCGGCCTGAAGCGAGGGGTTATGTGATTTATTCCCCTCGTGCGTTGCCCGAGGGCAGGAGGGGTAGGAGGGGTTGGGGGGGATAGGAGTGGGCCGGGGCGGATTGGGTTGTTGTACGTTGTACATCCCTACTTCCAAGATTTTTTATTCGATTTTTTAAAGCGCTTTCAGGAGACGGAACCCTTTCACTTCACGGAAGCTCTTCAATTATTGATTACTCAGAGACATTTTGGCAATTCATTCCCGGCGATTAAAGTTTCTAATTAACACAATCTTTTAATGTCTCTCTTTTTTTCTTCACTGACCAAATTTTGAAATTAAAACAGTAAACTGATCCTTACGGGAGGAAGTGCATGGCTTATTACCTCGAATATCCCCCCAAAAAGTGGTCACGAGGTAGACTACGAGTAGTCCTCATTTTTCCTCAGGAAGAGTTGAGCGAGCGAAACGCGAGCGCGCGTGAAAATCACCCCACCACTCTGATCTGAAAATCGGACAAGAAGTCGTCTTTCTAATATAGCTTGTTTCTCTATAAAAAAAAAAAAAAAAGATCAGAATTTGTTATAGACGAGACATTTCCTTTCAAAAAATGAGGCAAAACAAGTATAAGTCAGAAAGCCGTGGATTTCAAAAATTAACATTTAAATTACCACTAACATTTCATGACCAAAATCTCCTTTAGCGTAAAAACAATTCGTGACATTGCTCAGAAACTCTTCGGTTCAAAAAAGGAACTTGTTTTTGTCAGAGAGCAATTTCTCTGGATGGTTCATCTATAAATATCTCCTTTCCTTTGTCACAATCGGAATGGCATCAAAGTGGTGAATCTAAAATTTGGCGGTTATTCTTTATAAAAAAAATTGTTACAAACCGAGCTCTAATAACATGTAAAAGAAAATTTTCTTACGAAAGTCTTGTTAAAAACCTTATACTAGAAGGCACTTTAAATATATCTCTTTGTTAATAAATGACGCTGTTTCATTTTTTAATAGTTTCAGTGCAGTATTCTGTCTGATTGTAAACCAGTAAATTCCCACTACGGCGGATTTCGTTTAATTATTAATAGGTCGCCATATGATTCGTAGGTTCCTGCCCTTCTGTAAAAAAATTATAAATTTATATGTAAACCTAAATTTTGAACAATTTTTTTTGAAGCAGTAAGTCAATGGTTTAGTAAAAGGGTATCATACCCGTGTCTGAATGTCCCAATTGTGCTCGTTAAAAGCTAGAAAATTTCTATGTTACTGGAATGCCAAGAAATTGCTACCTACATTTCTAGATATTTTTATAAAAACGTTAATTAGAAGCTTTATTTTTCGTTCTTCACAATAATTGCTAACGTTGGTCAAGAAAAATAGCTCGGATAAATAAATTTTATCGCAAACATGTGCGCAATTTAAGGATACCCAATCTTACTCATACCAGAACAACTAGATTATTCCTCTGGGGTTTGATTGGGTGTCACGTGACGTGGTAGCTCCCCTTAGGCCTGTCCCGATTCACCATTTTCACATAGGCCATAATGCATCTTGTTTACCTCCCAAAATTTTGCATAACTATTGTCTTCGATTTCTCTTGGGCCAACTGTAATAGTAATACAATATATAGTAATATATTGAAAGATAATTTAAATTAATTATGCAAGAGTAAAAACAAATGATTGTCTACAACACGTAATATCTCCCAACACCTTTATTTCTTTGTTGTTTGGCTCACTGACTCGTGTATTGATCATGATCGCTTACTATAATTCTACGTGGAAGAATAGCCGACTATTTCATGTCAAGTAGCTTCACGGCAGCTATGGGCCAGACTCTTTTCTTCTTTAAGTTAGCAGAAAAACTCCGAATATCATAAACGAAAGGTTATCCAGAAATTTTTACACCTTGTCACCTGCCGCTCTACAGCTTAAATTTCTCGCCCAATATTTGCTCCTTCGAACAGTAATTTACAGAAAAAAGTCATTGGGTGCTCCCGTAAATTTTTGATTCATAGGACAGCGTATGGGTTCCCTGAGTTATATCCAAAATTACTCCCTTAAGTAAAATGATTTTTGGCATTGGTGGATGGTAATGTTGGGTGCGATGCCAGTTGAGATACTGACAGCTAAATTAAATTCATTATCCAAAAATACAAACAAATGATTGTCTACAACAAGTAATATTTCCCAACACCTTTATTTCTTTGTCAGGTTTGGCTCACTGAGTATTGATCGCCCACTATAATTCTACATGTGAGACTAGCCTACAATTTCAGTAGCTTCACAGCAGCTGTTGGCCAGGCTCATTTCTTCTCCATCTGGCAAACAATAGCTCGGGGATGCGAACAGGGATCGTCATTCCACTTTCCTTTTGCACTTCCGCTGACGTACAAGTGCCCACAGTTCTCTGATCCAGGACCGTTAGGCTCACCCGTATTCCATGCAGAGAAGGTATCGGCCACTGCCGTCCCGTCGAGCCATTCAAAGACGTTGTTGTTGTTGGGTGCTATCATTCCAAGCCGTGGATCATCTTTTCCCTCCATCAGACTCAAAAGGAAAGCGTTCTCCTCGGCTGATTTGATGAATGGTAGGGTTGCTCCGAGTTGATTGCATAGGTATAATCCCCGCACAAATGCTTCCTTTGTTTCGGGGAGTATATAGTAGCACTGATTTCCGTTTTCAACCCAGCCCTTTGGACAAGCTAAACCGAGATACAAAACATAATTTTCCTTGTAAGTCTTTCTAATGAAATAAAGTTTGGAAAACGGCGAACCTTGTCATAAGCATTTTTCACATTTTTCGCAGGTGAGAAACTATCAATTTATTGCATATTACAGCCAATTGTGCTGGAAGATAAGGATATCAGTTGGCTTACATAGTTCTCTGTCCTTGCGATACCTTTTCAAATGTTTTCTGAAAGCCTACCTCAGCTTTCTCCCGCGGCCAGGAGTCTAAATTCAACCTACAAAACACTAATTGCGTACGCTTTGCCTAGTCCCTGTCGGCGTCTTTCCAGGCCCCCTCGGTCAATGCATTTCGCTGACGTCTCAAAATATCGCTCGGACCACGTCACCCGAAATGCATCAGCCGCGCACAATAACGAGGTCTGGGGTCTAGGCAGACGTACGCCCACAAAGATATAGCTATCTTGCTAAGAAACTATGCCATGCTATTTGCTAACTTTTTTAAAAAGCTAAAACGCGTCTTCACATCAATTGAATTCCATAAATAATGGTCCAGGTTCGCTATGCTGCTCTGTGAACGTGTATTCTTATCATTTGTGATACGTCTAGTGTACTCTATTATAACTTCAAACTGGGCCCGAGAATTTTTAAAGTGAAAAGTGTCTTAATTAAGGAAACAATGAAGGGAATAAAAAGCAATATAATTGGTGGCAAATTACTCCTTAATTCTGGCACGAAATTTTAGCGCTAATTTAAAATTTCGGATCTGAAATTACAAAATTGCTATAATACAATGACGTTCAGTACGTATCAGTGCCAAGATGGCGTCAAAGTTTTAAAACCGGTTATGAATGAAGATGTCAGGGCCCTTAAAATATTCCTTCGAAAAGCGAAAAACACCAAACAACGCATCGAGAATTCTAATAGCTATTTTTTCAAAAAAAGTTAGAAAATAGTGAATTAAGCCAAATATTTTGGCCTTAAATTTGTTACCCACGATATTAATAGGTATAAAGGCTAAAAAATTCTTAGAATTTGGACAAAACGGGCGTGTATTTCATCCTATTTTCAATCGTCACTATTTGATTTCACAGGCTAATTATTATTAATATAATACAGTATTTAAATTAGGCTAATTATTACTACATACTATTAGGTTAATTATTACTACTATTAGACTAATTATTACTACGCACTTGGCTCCGGGGTCGGCGTAGGAGGTATCAAGCAGCAGCATTTTTTTTTCTTGTTCTTCTTCCCTTTCCCACAGGAGTGTCCACATTCTTCATAACCGTTTGGGCAGGATTTACCTTTGATGCACATGCCTCCTTGTTTCATACAAGAATTGCCTGTTAAAATATAAATTGATGTCTTATCCCTTTCGCGTACAGTTTGACTGGAGGGGCTGGGGGAGAAGGAGTGGGCCGGGTGGGAAGGAGTGGGCCGGGGGGGAAGGAGTGTGCCGGGGGGGGAAGGAGTGGGCCGGGGGGGAAGGAGTCGGCCGGTGGGGAAGGAGTGGGCCGGGGCGGATTGGGTTGTTGTACGTTATATATCCGTACTTCCAAAATTTTTTATTCGATTTTTTAAAGCGCTTTCAGGAGACAGAACCCTTCCACTTCACGAAAGCTCTTCAATTATTGATTACTCAGAGAAATTTTGGCAATTCATTCCCGGCGATTAAAGTTTCTAATTAGCACAATCTTTTTATGTCTCTCTTTTTTTCTTCACTGACCAAAGTTTGAAATTAAAACAATAAACTGATCCTTACGGGAGGAAGTGCATGGCTTATTAAACTCAAATATCCCCCAAAAAGTGATCACGAGCAGATTACGAGTAGTCCCCATTTTCCCTCAGGGATAGTAGAGCGAGCGAAATGCGAGGGCGCGTGAAAATTACCCCACGCGAGAAAGGCGATACGCGGAAGGGAGAGAGAACGACCGGGGACAAGGCAGCTTGAAAAGTCAAAAATTTGCCCAGTCCTTGAATGAGACGATGTGAAAATAGGACTGTTTAGCCTCCTCTCAGGATATTGAAATAGCTAAAAGTGTAAAACTTACGTTACTGTTAGTTATCGAAAAAAAATGTTTTGTTAGTATTTCGTGCCATTTCCGAACACTTAAACATCAAAATTTCACCGTGGGAGTAGCCCTCGGACCCCTTCTTAGTATGATCACCTTTTTTGCCCCCTCGGATTGCAAGTTCTGCTTCCTGGTCCCTGGCATAACCCACAGCCAGGAGACTAAGAACCACGATAAACAACAGGCTTTTCATCTTTCACTCTTCTTTGCCAACAGAATAGTATTAATAGAAACTGAAAACCAAAATAAAAAATGTCATATTAAAATCTGCAAACTGAGCTGGTCGCACTTTGTGAAAATTATAATTTGCAAGACATCAACCAACGTATTCAAAGTTTTAAGGTAGATGTGCCTTCAGATTTCACCAAGAAAGATTATTACGACTAGTGCTCTCTGATGAAATTTGTATTATATCATCTTCATAAACCTACAGGACATTTTCTGAATGGGTGAAGGCACTAAGAAATGTTTTCAGCAGAGAACTGACCTAACAAAAGCAGCTCCTCTTTTCATAGTACCTTTCAAACGTGGTCTATCACAAAACAAACTGTCTCATCGAACTGAAAACTTCTAAAAAGGTGACTGCGATAAAACGCTCTCACCTGAAACTAAAGTCTTAGAGGGATTGACGATTTTTAGATTAAAATCTTGATTACGTCTCATGGAAACCAAGAATCAAGGATTTTTACCAAGGAAAAAGAACAACCAATGCATTGATCGCAAACGGGTTAAAACGTTCTAAAATGTGTTTTTCACAGGACAATGCCTTAGCAAAATTAATCTTAATTCTTAACTGAAGAAAAAGGCAAGCCTATTAGTGGAATTCAGTGTTGGGAGCTAAAAATATCATCGTTCACGTACGAAAAACTAAAAATTATACAGCTTTTAAAAATAATTTAACAGCCTTAAGAACAATCGACCATACTTAACAAAGGTGGTAAATATCGAGCAGAAAAATCAAGTAAAATTAGTTCATCGACGTGGTCACGAAATTATATTTCTTTCTTTTTTATATTCTCAGAGAAAAAACGACGATAAAGTTTTACGAAACCTTGGCCATTTTGTTTTAGGGTGGCGACAAATAATTATATTAAATAAAGAACATGAAAATCTCAAGTAGCACTTAAAAATCTAGTATACCGATTCACTTACCCGATGAGTTAACGCTGAAGGAGATACCACAAGCTTATGACTTGTACCTGTTTTCTTGCCTATATTTATATGGTCAGACAAATCCAATAACCTCTATTCAAGAATTTTGCTAAGAAACGTTTATACCTCAGTAACAATTTAAATTGAAGGATCAAATTTATACAGAAACCAATTATTGTCGAAAATTCGTCCAAAGACCTGATTAATCTTTGATTAATTAACATTTAAATTACCACTAACATTTCATGACCATGATCTCCTCTAGCGTAAAAACAATTCGTGACATTGCTCAGAAACTCTTCGGTTCAAAAAAGGAACTTGTTTTTGTCAGAGAGCAATTTCTCTGGATGGCTCATCTATAACTATCTCCTTTCCTTTGTCACAATCAGAATGGCATCAAAGTGGTGAATCTAAAATTTGGCCATTATTTTTTATAAAAAAAATTGTTACAAACCGAGCTCTAATAACATCTAAAAGATAATTTTCTTACGAAAGTCTTGTTAAAAACCTTATACTAGAAGGCACTTTAAATATACAACTTTCTTAATAAATGACGCTGTTTCATTTTTTAATAGTTTTAGTGCAGTATTCTGTCTGATTGTAAACCAGTAAATTCCCACTACGGCGGATTTCGTTTAATTATTAATAGTTCGCCATACGATTCGTAGGTTCCTGCCCTTCTGTAAAACGTTATTATAAACTTACATGTAAACTTAAATTTTGAACAATTTTTTTTGAAGCAGTAAGTCAATGGTTTAGTCAAAGTGTATCATACCCGTGTGAACCGATTGTGCTCATTAAAAGCTAGAAAATTGCTTTGTTACTGGAATGCCAAAAAATTGCTACCTACATTACCAGATTTTTTTATATAAACGTTAATTAGGAGCTTTATTTTTCGTTCTTCACAATAATTGCTAACGTCAATCAAGAAAAATAGCTCGGATAAATAAATTTTATCGCAAATGTGTGCGCAATTTAAGGGTACCCAGTCTTACTAAGACCAGAACAACAGGATTATTCCTCTGGGGTTTGATTGGGGTTGACCCATCTGTTAATTCCCGAGCTTCTTGTTTGTGTCTACTGACTCACAGATGTCGTCCATGTACGTGTTCTTTTCTAGACCTTCAGCTGCTTTTGGGTATTCTACCTTGTTCTCGTTGGCTGTTTTCCTCAGGGCTATTTGTGCCATGGCGGGCACAAAACAAACTGTCTCATCGAACTGAAAACTTCTAAAAAGGTGACTGCGATAAAACGCTCTCACCTGAAACTAAAGTCTTAGAGGGATTGACGATTTTTAGATTAAAATCTTGATTACGTCTCATGGAAACCAAGAATCAAGGATTTTTACCAAGGAAAAAGAACAACCAATGCATTGATCGCAAACGGGTTAAAACGTTCTAAAATGTGTTTTTCACAGGACAAGGCCTTAGCAAAATTAATCTTAATTCTTAACTCAAGACAAAGGCAAGCCTATTAGTGGAATTCAGTGTTGGGAGCTAAAAATATCATCGTTCACGTACGAAAAACTAAACATTATACATCTTTTAAAATTAATTAAATAGCCTAGAGAACAACCGACCATACCACTTAAAAAAGATGGCAAATATCGAGCAGAAAAATCAAGTAAAATTAGTTCACTGACGTGGTCACAAATTTATATTTCTTTCTTTTTTATATTCTCAGAGAAAAAACGACGATGAAGTTTTACAAAACCTTGGCCATTTTGTTTTAGGGTGGCGACAAATAATTATATTAAATCAAGAACATATGAAAATCTCAAGTAGCACTTAAAAATCTAGTATGCCGTTTCACTTACCCGATGACAGTAACGCTGAAGGAGATACCACAAGCTTATGACTTGTTAAAGTACCTGTTTTCTTGCCTATATTTATATGGTCATTTAACAAATCTACACGAGGAGCCGCAAGCAGTAAAATTTCTGTCCCGTAATTTAATCAAATTTGATGGTTACATTAATAATAATCACTGCATTTGCTCTCTGTAACCTCGTGGGTAGAACATACCTGAAGGTTACGTTAATAATAATCATTGCATTTTCTCTTTGTAACCTCGTGGGTAGAACATACCTGATGGTTACATTAATAATATCACTGCATTTGCTCTCCGTAACCTCGTGGGTAGAATATACCTGACGGTTACATCTAATAATAATCACTGCATTTGCTCTCTGTAACCTCGTGGGTAGAACATACCTGAACGTTACGTTAATAATAATCGTTGCATTTTCTCTTTGTAACCTCGTGAGTAGAACATACCTGATGGTTACATTAATAATAATCACTGCATTTGCTGACCGTAAACTCGTGGGTAGAGTATAATTGCATGGTTACATTAATAATAATCATTGCATTTTCTCTTTGTAACCTCGTGGGAAAAAAAATTAATGCCTCTCTCCTTGGAATTTTGCCCTGTCCTTTGAGCATAGTGATCTTTGGGTAGCGAATTCACGAAAACAGGTAAAACGCTTTTTTTAACAACAGCATTTATATTATTTGGCTTTTTGAGTGAGGTTAAACATTAATGGAATAGAATATAAAAAAAGCTGATAAAGCGGAAAAAGTTTTCTTTACAAAATGCGCTTTGTATAATGTCAAGGAGTGAAATATGCTGCTAGCCCGAAGAAAACCTGTTCCTGCATGAAAAGCAGTTCTGATTCCCTTTTCTTAACTAGACGAGATGCATATCCCTGTGAACCAGTTTTTTAACCAGGAGCGATTCCCACTCACTTCTGATACTTTAGGGACGGACCATTAGAAAACTTATGGAGGGGGCGGGCGAAGTACAAAAAAAATATTCGCGCAAGGCAAAATTAAATGAAAAAAAATTCGTGCACGCCAATTAACCCTAAAAAAATATTCATGCTACGGCCTAAAAAAAATTCATACAAGGAATATGATAACGAAAAAAAATTCCTGCGGCTCAAAAATTCCCCTCCCCCCCCCCATAACTTTTCTAATGGTCCGTCCCTTATGGCACGAGTTCCTATTTCAATATATGTCTAACTCAAGCTTAGCCGCGTGATAGCTCTTCATTAGCGAAAAGGTCCAAGTGATATTTTGATTAACGTGTTGTTTTGGATCCTGAGGTTTTTTAACACCTTTTCTCTAGCTTAACTGGCGGAGATATTCTAGGAATTTGCCCTTCAATTCCAAATTCTTTGATGTGCCGCCAGATGCCGTGCAAAAATATCACCGCTTGCGGCTCCTCGTGCTCTATTCAAGAATTTTGCTAAGAAACGTTTATACTTCAGTAACAATGTAAATTGAAGGATCAAATTTATACAGAAACCAATTATTGTCGAAAATTCGTCCAAAGACCTGCTTAATCTTTGATTAATTACACCTAATTAATCTTTGATGAATTCTCATAATAGAAGAAACCTCAAAAATATCATTTTAATTCCGTTAAGTAAGAAACAACCGTCTGATCTGGAAATCGGACAGGAAGTCGTCTTTCTAATATAGCTTGTTTCTCTATAAAAAAAAAAGATCAGAATTTGTTATAGATGAGACATTTCCCTTCAGCAAATGGGGCAAAACAAGTGTAAGTCAGAAAGCCGTGGATATCAAAAATTAACTTATAAATTACCACTAACATTTCATTACCATGATCTCCTCTAGCGTAAAAACAATTCGTGACATTGCTCAAAAACTCTTCGGTTCAAAAAAGAAACTTGTTTGTGTCAGAGAGAAAATTCTCTGGGTGGCTCATCTATAACTATCTCCTTTCCTTTGTCACAATCGGAATGGCATCAAAGTGGTGAATCTAAAATTTGACCATTATTTTTTATAAAAAATTTGTTACGAACCGAGCTCTTATAACATCTAAAAGATAATTTTCTTACGAAAGTCTTGTTAAAAACCTTATACTAGAAGGCACTTTAAATATATAACTTTCTTAATAAATGACGCTGTTTCATTTTTAATAGTTTCAGTGCAGTAGTTTGTCTAAATGTAAACCAGTAAATTCCCACTTCGGTAGATTTCGTTTAATTATTGATAGGTCGCCATGTGATTCGTAGGTTCCTGCCCTTCTGTAAAAAAAAAATTATAAATTTATATGTAAACTTAAATTTTACTCTGTTTACTGAATTCCATTATAACTTTGATTACATGTACCCACCAGACGTGTAACATTGCACAAAGAGTTGGGTGGGCCGGAAGCTCTAAGTCGGCGCACAGGATTGGTTTAGAAAACAATGGCTAGCCCTAACCCAAACAAAACTAACAATGAACCCCAACTCTGAAACAACAGAGCTTGGGGCCCCCGGGGGGGGGGGGTACTTTAGGAATTTCTGGGTGGGGATGTGCCGCTGGGACCCTGGAACCCTTAACCCTTTACTAGAGCTAGTTCAGCTGAATTTTGCTACGCTATAATAGAGTAAACTCCCCAAATCCCCCCTATCCTTATTCCTAGAGTAGCTGTTTCCCTAGTCTAGAAAAAATCTTCACCCAACTGATCGGTTTGCTAAAAAATGATACCCTATTCTAGACCCAAACGCTCTGATTTATATACCCTATCCTAGAGTAAACTGCTTGAAAACCATACCCTTCACAGCGGCACATACCTATATAGCCCATATGTGGCAGTGCCCCCCCGGGCTTCGGGCCAACACGAACCTATCAAATTAAAGGTTCTAAAGAGGTTCTGGCCAACAGAAAGAGTTACGTGTCTTGCTTGCCAATGAAACAAAGGCCGGTCTTTAATTTCCCTTCAAAAAACTTAGAGGAGGCAAAACAATTATTACCCTGGGTGCCAGAGACTTTTCAAGCGCGGTTTCCGGTTTCTGTCAAGTCTTTATAGTGACCCGCGCGAACAACACCGAAAATTCCCGCTGTACGCGAGAAAAAACTCTGGTACCCAGGGTAAACAGTTATGTCTGAAAGTCGTGAATTTCGCTGAATGTAAAAACTAGTACGTTGAGCAGAAGCTATTAGGTTAAAAAAAGAACGTGGGAATGAAAATGACATAAATTACATAAAAAGGTATCATTGCAGACCGTAAGGTTGAAACAGGATTCCTTAAAACGAGGAGGGTGTTATCGATAACACCCTCCTCGATCTCCATGATTCTTCATATTATACGAAAGCCGAATTCAATAATTGTTTTATTATTCATTCAAAATCATTCCTAGTTTAAAAACATAGTTAAAACATGCTTACCTTCGTCGATGTTAGTTTGTCTTCGATAGTGCACGTTTAGGGTTGTTTAGCTCCGCAAATATTCTCCAAGTAGCAGATGTCGCCCTTTGAGTTGTCTTCTTCCTGTTCTTGCCATGTTTTTAGCGATTACTTCGCCTAGTTCTTACTCTTAAAACGAGTGAAATGTCCGCCAATTTTGTTTTCACAATTAAAACAACTCAACCTCGTCCCCAGGTGTTCTCGGTTAACGGTGAATTAACCTGCAAGGAAGCTGCACTTTTGACGTCATCGGTTGATTAATCGCAAAATTCTTCCAAATTTGGTCATCATTAGCTGGTTATGGTGAATTATGCTTGTGCTTTTAGCCAATCAGAATCGGGAAAATATTTTGAATGAATAATAACTTTATTATTGGTATCAGAACTTCATAAGGTCCAGTTCGGTACGTAATCAACGGCTCCAGAAACGTCGGTATTTCGATTTAATTATTCACTAGCTTGAAGTATTGATTACAGACCGGAATGGAATTAATGCGATCACTCAGTCCGGTTGTTATCAGTGTCGGATTCAGGGGAGGGGCCCGGGGGAACCACCCTCCCCCCCTTATTTTTAGACCAAACTGAGGCCCGAAGGGCCGAAAAAAAATTTGTCTTATCTCGATACGAGATAAAGCAAAGGTTACAATTAGGGTTTGCTTCAGTCCCATTTTTCATTTTCCCATTTTCTGTTTTAAGAATTTCCACTTCTTCTTTTCTAGCGCAGAAATTAGTTAACTTATCACTCCGCGAGCCGAATGACGAAACAGTGACCAAAGACATATATATATATATATGCACAGCTATAAAAATGAATATTTCATTGCAGGGTACAATAATTTTGTTTTACTTGCGTTTTCTGCAGCATTTTGCCATAACAAAAATCAATCCGGTCTGCACCGCCGTGAATAGCTTTACAAGCTGAACAGTGAAATTTTATAAAACATATCCTAAATATCAAAGTATCATCATCCCGCTAAAGATGAACTATGAGTTTGATGGCTTTGTAGCGTTTTTGCCGCCGGTTCTTTGAGTTACCACGCGCGTCACACGCGCGTTTCTGGCGTTTGTACTTTCGCCGGCAAACGCATCCCCAGGAGGACGTGAATTGTACTGTATGAGACCCGTAAGTATTCATGAACTCCTTGGAGTGAGACTGACGAACTTGACCTGATATTTCCCAAGATTGAGACTTGTTAGATCACGTCCTTGATTGTTCTTCAATAATCAACTTTTTCAGCTGTTTTGCTTCCGAAAGACGTACCTTGCCGCCGGTCCTTGCTTTTGTCATAAGGATGGCCTGTTTGTGATGACGTACTTGGCCATAACTCCCTATTTTCTCCTTTTTACTTAAACTGCCATCGCCATGTTCCTTGTTCCATAGTTTTCGTTCCAGCGAGACCAACCTTGCGTCGAAACGGTACAAAAAATAGCACAAGAAGCCAATGTTGCACAGGGCAACCAATAGATTGAATATGAACCCGTAGCACAGAGAACAGGAGTTGTTCTTTCCATTAATTGCGGCCGTTTGTGAAGGAATTTGTCTAAAACGAGCGTTCATGACTTTCGATTTTGCGATACAGCAACTGTTATGTAAGTGATACATTTATAAACAGATTAAATTGCATTCCGTAACTACATCCTGCCAAACAGCTGAATCAATAAATACGCGTTTAACCTCTGTTTAAAGATGACATCAACTTCCGATAGAGCCCTTCTGCATGCATAACTTCAATATTCAACGAGAACGACAAGCATATTCGCGAGCATGCTATCCGCGATCGCTATCCGACTTTTCATAAAAGAGAACCGGCCCTCTCCTTATGAATTGACTGTAAAATTCAAGACCTATTAACTGCCACTTCGATTCAGGACTATTGTTACCTTACCATTTTATCATCTGGAAATCTATTTTTCATTTATTTAATTTTATTTTTCTTAAAGTTTTTGTCGATTTTGAGCTGTGCAGTTAGTGTCATTAGTGCAAAGAGCTGGAAGGCTACAGATCGTGATTGATAAACGGTTCACCCTTGCGAATTCGTGTAATCGGTGCGTAATCTGATTTGGGATGTTTTGGAAGATTATCAGTACCACCCAAGCATGTCTACATTCTTTTCCGCTGACATTTGCCTCGCGCGAGTTCTAGCTAAACGCGCGCGCGCGCGTACTTGTCAGATTACCGATATTGATCGAAAGGAAATGGCTGCGTTACAGGCATTAGGGTGGAAGCATGGAGCAAGCGAGAAGCGTAAGAGCTGGAGACAAGCAAGTAGCGCGAGAAGGGGATGATGATGGGGGATCTACTGGGCGCATAGCCTAGTCTACCTTAGACTACGAGCAGTCTGTTTTTTCTGTAGTCCATCTAGCAAAACGCGAGACACGCAAATGTCGCCTCGCGGCTTCGCCGCTAGCGCGCGCGTGCATTCCCCTTACTAAGTACCCTGTTTACATGGAGCTCCATGTAAACGTGGGGGACCCCGGTCTAGTGGGGTAGGTTTCTTTTGTTTGTGTCCGCCAGAGCGTGAAAACAAAAGAAACCTACCCCACTAGACCGGGGTCCCCCACTCCATGTAAACAGGCCCTAAATCTGACGAAAAAGAGAGACTGCTCGCAGTCTACCTCCCAGCCGTTTTTGTCTCGTCACGCAACGCTCCTCCTCTCGCGTGACGATACAAAAACGGCTGCAAGGAAGAGTAGGTAGAACCTTTATAACCCGGGGGGGGGGGGGGGACTCCGCATATGAAAGGGGTGGGGATGCTCGTCGGAAATTTTGCATTAAACCCCTAAAGGAGACCGATCTGGGAGGGGCCCAAGCTTTTTTTCACCCCTAAAAGAGACCCCGTTAAAATACAGACAATATGTTTATTTTTATATTTTTTCGTGTGCAACCCTAAACGAGACCTTCACGGCTAAATATGATGGCGTTTTGCCCAGAACACCCTAAGTGAGACCAAAATCCGAAATTTATACCCCTAAGCGAGACAACGAGCATCCCCACCCCTTTCATATGGGGAGTCCCCCCCGGGCTTTATAATAGGCCATTATCGAGTTCCCCCAAGCCTCTGTAAGAGAAACAAGGTTAAGCACTAAAAATGATTTTTCATTCTCATGCAAATAAAGCTCGTTTTCACAAGAAAGGTTGTGCACTTGGCCTCACTTTGAAAGTGAGGGCTTTTGGAACTCGGAAGTGGCCTATTAACTCAAATGTCCCCCAAAGAGTAATCACTTGCAATCGGGGACAAGGCAGTTTGAGATCGGCATATTTCTTCTCTTCTAAGCTTAGAAAAATTTTACCGCAAATCTTCTTTTAAGCCCTCCACCCCCTCCCTAACAAGCATCAGAAACACCCATGAAGGCAAAACCACAGCCACAAACCAATGACTCATGAGTCGCATCTTTAGTAGCAGGCCCGTAGCAGGGGGAGGGGCAGGGGGGGCTCGAGCCCCCCCAGAAATTTTCAGACTTGAATTAAATTCTGCTACAAAAGTGGAATTTTTCTACTAAAATGGACAGCTGTCAATGGAAGTTAAAGTTTCAAAGTATTGTCGATCATAGTAAGATTATGTCCTGTTGTTCTTCTGTGCAATTTGGAACTGTGTAAATGAACGAAACCCTATTTTTGCTCTGCCAAAACAACCAACAGCTTCAAAATATCTGCTTATTAAGCATCAAAATAGTCAGAAGCAAAATGGATCGAAATGCACCAATGACAATCTCACCTGAACCACCTCATGATGTTGCCAGTTCACAAGGACAAAACAGATGCTCTGACCCTTGTAGACGTAGCTAATGACTTCGTTGGGGAGAAAGAAAACCGAAAGCAATTTTTTGCCAAATTTTCCGCGAATGATATCCCAAACAAGTTAGTATCCCTAACCCTAACCCTATTTCGTCAAAGTCAACACAAACGGAAAATTAGCGACAAGAACAAAAGGTATTGTAGACAAATGTAGTGATCTGACATGTACCAAGAAGTATGCTTTAACCGAGGGACCGAAGCGGGCGGGGGGGGGAGGAAGTTAATGTGGGCCACTCGCTCAGCCCCCCCCCCCCAGTCATTTTATGCCTGCTACGGGCCTGAGTAGACCTGAATCAGTAAAATTTTCTACCAAATTTTAAAATTAAAACAGTGAACTGATCCTTAAAGCAGGAAGAGTGATAGAAAAAATAAAGAAAGAGAGCAAATATAAAATGGTGAAAGATATTTGTCTCTTACACCAGCTGTTTCCCTTATTTTACACTTCGCCCAATGTAAGGGAATCCAAGACACTCTTCGATTCTGGATTCCATGCTGTGGATTCCAGATTCCAGGTACTAAATTACAGATTCTTTGCCAGTGGATCTTGGATTTCAATCATTATTGGGATTCCGGTTTTGTTAAGAAGTATTTTGGATTACAAAAACCCGGGATTCCGGATTATGGGAATTCCAGATTCCAAAGCAAAAACTTCCTGGATTCTGGTATTCCGATTCCCTAATGTGGGGTGAAACACTTAGAAATGAGGGTACATTAGGCATTCATCCACTTTATTCTAGTATATATATTATATTTATTTTTTCAAACACGTTTTTACTCTCTTTTAAACATCACACAAACACTTCACTTACTGGCCAATAAATTCACCAAGCTGCTGTATAAAGTCTGAGTATGTTAACGGGTTTCTCTAGCTCATACCCCTTAGGAAAACACCCAGCTCCATTGAGCAATATAATCAGTGTTTCACTCTATGGTGGCTGTGGTGTCGTTTTTGAATTCTTTTTCCATGAATTGGCAATGATATGGGGTGTCAAACAACAGCTGGGTGAAAAACCTCTCGGTATGTGACTGTAACAGCCAGTCTTAAGGAACTTTTAAAATAAATCATGATATTTATTAGACTTATTTTTCTTGATTTTATTTCTATCTTTCAAGGTCATAACAATAATCAAAATGGTAAAATCCTCTCATTGCTCTGTTGGCGAGTCTCTTTGATACCAGTTGGAAGTCGTGCTTTGTGTAAAATTTAATAGCGGCTTCTTGAGCGCTGGTTGTCAGCAAAACAATTTGTTTATACCCAACTTGCTTCGCGTAAGACAGAAGTGTGTCAAGAAGTTGTTTGGCGACACCTAATCTACGGAATTTTGGTAAAACAGCCATTCTCCGAAGCCTTCCGACAACTTCCCCAGACTTTCCAAAGCATCCTTCGTGGTCGGTATCGGGAACAAGAGCTACCATACCGATTACTATTTGGTTGCACTCTGCAACCCACAAGTGCGACATCTTTTGCTGGAAATATGTATTGTCTATGTCTCCTAGATCAGTGTCTAAACATCGTTGAATGTACCTTGAGAAACCAATGTGTAACACAGCAAACAAAACAATCAAAATGAAAATGAGAATGATAAAATACAGTGCTAAAAACCAAGAAAACCATACAACACTTAGCACTGCTGCTGGTAATGATAAATATAATCCATAAACAATGGCTTGGTACATGACATCTCGGACTAGGGGACTGCGCATTTCTCCCATGCTTTCAGCAAAGATGTTACGAACCACATCGGTATCACATGACTCAAAAGGACGAATGACAATGTCAGGATATCTGCTTTGTTTGCCATCCAGCTTTAATGTATTGGAATGTTCCTTTTCAAGTTTCATACTTGAATGAAAAGCAAAGTAAATAGAATAATATTTTATACTCTAGTGCAACAACAAAAAAAATTTCCTACCTTGGTCTTTATCAGCAAAAGTGAAAAAAAAAAAAGAAGAAACATTAAAATTACATTAGATGGTCCACTGATTAATTAATTAATTAATTAATTAATTTTAAAAATTGCTTCATTATTTTAAAGCTGTAAAGTTCTCAGAGCCTGTGCACAGACGTCCCCCCTCCCTCAGAAAAAATCGGGGGAAAAGACGTCTGTGAATCGCCGTCATTAATCGTGTTCCAGGATACATTTGCATAAATTATTTTTTGTTGTTGTTTCATCTGACAGTTGAAAAGGTGTTGACAGACCAACACGACTGGGGACTCTTTTAGAGCACGTACGCAGTTATTCTCTCAGATGTTCTCAACACTTATTGCTAAGCTAGGCTCTAACTAGAATATCTAGCTAAAATGTCATTTAAAACAAGTATTTCATGCTTTTGAAGTTTTTTTAAAATTTTTTTTTAGCTCATAAAGTCTGTCTGTTACTGTACATCGATTTCCTGTGGTTTTTGGTTTGACAGAATTTTGATGTCGGAAGCACTGTTACAATTCCTGTCAAGCGTTTTATGCAGGAGTTGATCCACTCAATGATTTTGAGTAGGTTTCATGTAAAGGATCGTTCACTTCTCTTTAGCAAGAAACTACAATAGCCTTACTTTTGCCTAATTTCTATGAGACATGACCTGCACATGTAGGCCAAAAAATAGCCATGGCGTCTCTACACAGGCTAGCGGAACATCTTCACGCAATGTCCACGCTAAAATCCAGATATAAGATCTCTGATTAAGCGTTGATTTCTGTACGTCCACCCACAACCGGTGCAGCAAACATCGGTGGTCTTAATTTCACATGCTTATTCCAGAGAGCCGAAATCCAAGTAAACAAATATAAATGCGGTAAGCTGTCCACAAAGGCTTAGTTTTTCCCCGGGGAATCTATTCTGAGATTCATTCACCAATCGCAACACCAAAAATTATTTGCGTCATGGCATTAACATTACAACCAATCAGAGGCTGTCCCCAACATTTTGGGGACAAAAAATCGTCGGCGATTCACAGACGTCTCTTCTCCCGATTTTTTCTGAGGGAGGAGGGAAGTCTGTACACAGGCTATTAAGTTCTAGTTTATGAGACACTCCTGAACTAGATATGCATGAAACAGTTAAGCAGTTAATTTTAAAAATTAAAATTATCAGTTCAGTATATCAATGCAATATGTTATCAATTTGTTATTGAAATGTCTGACAGGATTAGTTTCTGGCATACCTTTTTCACAATTCAATATTATCATCATCTGAAGAAAATTTATTTAATCCCTGGGGTATTAATCTTTTAATGTAATAGCCCTTATGTGACAAAAAATAAGCCCACTAAATGAAATGTGTTTACTGCATATGTTTAAATGTCCAAAAAGCTTAAAATATTGTAAGTCACCGACAATAAATCCTTATTCACGGACATTTTAAAGACTGACCTTTCTATCATATTTACGCTTTCACTGATTTGAGTAGTCGATTATCTTGCTGGCATATTCTTTTCAACCCATGTCCATCAAAACTGTCTAAAACCCAAGAATTTTGGAGCATTTTTGGAGCATTTTGGATAATGAACGTAAAGTAATGCGCCCGCATTACCGCGAGGAAACTATTCCACGAGATCCGTATGTCAAATATGATGAATAAAATGTACCGAACCTAATTTGCATTAAATATGAATTTGATCAATTGTGGTCAGATATCTTTAAAACTGCTACATTATTTTAGAGAAAATGATTTAAAATAAAAAAAAGTTGTCCTATTCAACAATGATTTTCAGTACCCTAAATTATCCAGAGAATATCGGGAAAATTATTGGGCTGAAACGCAAGGCACTTTTTCCTTCCCTAATCCCTGGTAGAGGGGGGCATTTCGCCGACGGTAGATAAAAGATGATCAATGCAAACAATAGTACTTGTTTTGAAACACCGGTAACAGTAAAATAACTGATAGCTTTGCTCAACAGAGGAGCTCTTATTTATCAATAACTAACCAATCTTAATCAGCGACGATGAGCGAGGAGATACGTCTGCCGTTCGCAGGCTATACTCAGACTCCCTGAAAAAAAAACCCTCTGTTATCAACCCCCACCCCCTCGGAAATTGCCTCCTTTCGGACCCCCCTCCCCTCGGAATTTGCCTCCTTTCGGACCCCCCTCCCCTCGGAATTTCCGTTGCCCTCCGTGGCGGGGGGAGGGTATGGATATTTTTTGGAACTACACATTACAACGTAACTGGCCTCAGATGTCACGACCATTTTCCTTCCCCTCTAGAAGTTCTGTTTTTCTGTTTCAGTTTTGTACGGGGTAACGCAAAATATACCCGCGGCCCTAACCCTGACAGAATTTTCATGTATGGTATTCAAATGATAAACAAATTTTCTTTAGTGTGGAACAAGCCAATCAGAAACACTTTTCTAATCACGTGATTTCTGAACGCGCTACGTTCAAATTTTGAAACATTTGTCGAAGCAAGATGCGAAGGTTTACAACTCTTTGGTTTCTAAAAGTACAATACTCTTTCGCGAACAATTTCTTCTTGCCATCTTTCCTAACTTTGCCTCAAAAGACGTGAATGGAATAGAGGTTCGACGTGACTGGAACAAAGCAAAAGGTTTGTAGACGTTGCCCTTTGAATTAAGCTTAAGTTCATTTTTTGACAAAGTACAGTACTCGGTAAAATGGCTTATTCTATGGCTTCATTTTCATTTTGAAGTTGACAATCATATTTACTGAGGGTAATTTTTTTTTCATTTCAGCCATATTACAAGTGGAAGTTAAAAAACACTCAAGATTGACGTGTCCAACAGGAGTTACAAGTGGAATTATCGGAACAAGCCATTTGAACTTATCCACGCGAACTTAGTTTACACGTGGCCAGGATGATGCACAACAACTCAACCTTCCAAAGGTAAAGACAGTTTTTACTGAAAATAGGCATAGGAATTTCAATTTAGCAATCATTTTGTCCACAAATTGTAATGTTCGTATTAGAGGGACGTTTTTTAAAACTTAACTTTGAAAAATGAGACATTTTATGGTTATTCGTACTTGTGTTCAGCGTTGTTGTTCGATACAGTGTAATGCTACAGTTTAACTCTTGTTTCACCAAATTTGCCTGGAGAATACAGTATTTTAAAGTTATTTTTTTCGAAATATCTTTTCTTCCAGTACACCCGTAATGCTCTCCTGATATTTTCAAATAAAGAAACGGCAAACATTTGATGTAATTAGTTGGCATGAGAGCTTCAAAAAAGCATTATGTTCAATAAGCAAAACAACAATTTTGCACGTGCAGCAAAATTTTTGGTACACTTTCTTTGACGTGCTGCATGACTACGACGTTAAATTCTCTAATGCGATGGTTTATGGAGGACGAGACGGCAAGATGAATTTCTCTTTCGGCTGCTTTAATTTATAACTTGAGTTTGGTTACCCCGAACATTCACCCACATTAAAAATTATCAAACTTATGGCGACAAAATTTGAATAAACGCAAAAGTCTTTTTAAAAGTGACGTTTTCGCTAATATATAGGACCTAGCCAGTGCTAAAAGCGAAGCTCTCGATAATATTTATAGTTTGCTGAAACAAAATATAAAATTGTGTACTGCTCAAAAGCGGCGAACGCGACGAGAACGGTGAAAAAACAACAATAGGTCTAATTAGCAACAAAGCAACATTGCACGTGCAGCACACTTGTACAAAAATATCGGACAAAAAATATCGGACATTCAAATAGATCAGAAAAAAAATCTGATAAAAAATCGGAGAATTGATCGGACAAATAGATCGGATAAAAAGATCGGAGAAAAAAATCTGACATTCAAATTTCTCGGACAAAAAATCAGAGAAAAAAAAAATCGGACTTTAAAATAGATCGGACAAAAAATTGAACAAAAAATTCGGAGAAAAAATCCGACATTCAAATAGAACGGACAAAAAATTGGACAAAAAACATTGGACAGAAAAATCCGAGATTCAACTAGATCGGACAAAACATCAGACAAAAAAATCGGAAATTAAAATAGATCGGACCAAAAATATCGGACATTTAAATAGATCAGAAAAAAATCAGACTAAAAAATCAACAAAAAAAAATCGCACATTCAAATAGATCGGACAAAAAATCGGACAAAAAAATTTAACAAAAAATCGGACATTCAAATAGAACGGACAAAATAATCGGACAGAAAAAATCGGAGAAAAAATCGGACATTCAAATAGAACAGAAAAAATAATCGGACAAAAAATGGGAAATTTAAAAAAAAAATTGGACAAAACATCGGAAAAAATTAAATAGTGTGTTGCAGTGCCAATGAGTAGTTTTTATCATGATATTTTCCAGCATCTCTTCTGTTAGATTTCGTTGCTTGGGATAATAATTCCGTGTTCATTCATTTATATTTTGTCTCCTTTACGTACAATTTTCAGCCCACCAATAAACCAGACCACTTAAAAACGGGCAGACCGGTTGAACAGACCATTTTCCTCGCAGCAGATATCCAAACCAGGCCATTTTCCTCCCAGCATACCTCCAGACCAGGCCATTTTCCTCTCAGCAGACCTCCAGTCCAGACCTTTTTCCACGCAGCAGACCTCCAATGCAGACCATTTTCCACGAAGCAGACCTCCAGGCCAGACCATTTCCCACGAAGCAGACCTCAGACCATACCATGACCAGACCACCTACCTCCCAGCTTATCAGTCAGCCACAAATTTGCACAGAACGCCCAACTTCCAGACATTCAGGTCAGATCGTTTCTTTATGGGTTGGGTTAAGGGAGGTTAATAAAAACAGCTCTGGATGAACCTTGCAACGCATACTATCCACACACGTTCGGCTTGAAGTCCCTGGACTTCGTTTTCGGCTTAATTTAATCGTAGTTAGATTAGTTAGCGGGTTCCCTGGGCTGGTTAGGGCCTCCCCTTCCCTTTTTCATTCCTGGGTTGCTTTGCAGGTATTCGGCAATGATAGGACTTTTTCAAACAAATTTCGGCTTCAACTCGGCATTTTTTCGTCTTTTCGTCGGATGCATTTCATCGTCACGTCATCGTCGCCGTCGCCGTCGTCGTCGCTGCTGTCTCCCGCTTAGTTGCGCCATAAAGAAAATCAATTTATCTACTACACTTTACTTGACAGTTAATCTACTGGACAAGTAAAGTTCTTATCCGCAAGGTTCAACCAGATAGATTATTTCAAAGTAGAAAACTAGAGACTACAGACCATTTAACTGTTGTAGCGGGACCTGATTTGGCCACCCCTTACATGTTGAGTGGTTTCTCTAGTTGCAGGTAGTTAATTAGTTTAGCCTCGCAAATTTGGTTCTGTTTCACCTAAAAAAAAATTACCCTGCAAACTGTTTGGTCTTATTTGAAAGCAAAAATACCGATTGTAGAGTGCCGGAAAGTTTCGGAATGAATGAGTTTTGTACCAAATTTGCGAGCGTACAGTGCAGTGTAGAGATGAGTCTTACAAAAACCTGCGACCAGGCGTTCCTTTCCGAGAAGGGCAAAAATCTTGTCGCAGGTTTATCAAGGGCAGCATGGGACAACGCACACACCCTAGGCTAGATCGTTTACAAATTGTAAGCGTAGGAAGCCTTCGAGTCCAACCTACGACGCAGATTCACCGCCGGAGGAACATCACCCAGCCAACAGGTTGTTAGCGGAGCTAGTAGCCTGTGGAATAGACACAGGGATACCACTGGCCGCAATCATGGTTCAGAAACACGCATGTGTAGGTGACTTTTCCTTAGCATGTGGGTTTCTGAATTTGCGTACACTGGTACTCTTGTGTATACTTCACTGGCTATAGTTAGACTTGCTGAGCCAGTCAGGTAATGGGGGGGTTTTCTCGTTATGACATTATTGACACTTAGACGACTGGGTTTGTCTTCTTGTTAATCTTGTCCTGCGAGGGAATTCTTCTCAGGAAGCCCTGCATTGCAGTTCGCAGGCACAGATCGTCTACAAATGGTAGGCGTAAGTAGTCTTCACGTCGGAAGCACACTGGCAGAGGGTGGTTCGTTTTTCAAGAATTACCAGAAGTCCCTTGTATAGAAAAAGAAGAAGCCGGCCGAAGAACGAAGAACAAAGACGGTCGAACGCCATAGAAAGCGTAGAAAACATAGTCAGTTTAAGTAGACGAGGTAGCTGCCATTGCGGCGATGAAGGAGGCCAACGAGGCATGCGCGACCAATCCAACGATGATGATGATGATGATGATAAAGATGGAGCTGACAAGCACGTCGTCGTTTGCACTTCACAGTCAGTCCTGTGGCCCCTTAAGTTTGACAATTAAATTTAATTTAAAGAGATAACTACGGCAAAACACACCAGAAGCGTGATCGTTTCCCACGCTTACAAAAGCCAAGGACAACGTAGTGTAAACGACGACTTGCTGATTAGGAAGGAGGATAGCCATAGTAGACAGCATATAACAATAATTATAAAGAGCTGGTTCAACTAACATTGATGCCCACCGACGATTCACGATACAAATGCGCACGTGCAGGAAGCAAACTTGGAACTAAGCGTTTTTTTCTTAGTTTTCGTACATAATAAAACGAAGTTTGCTAAAAGTTTGTTAAGGTAATTTGGAACCAATGTTAGTAAAAAGTGATGCTTTGAAACGTAAAACGTTGTCTGGACCTTCGTCTCTGTTTTGGTAGCGCGCGGCAGATGATGGGTTTCAATGTTTGTTGAGACAGCTACTGTTACTTTATTAATATAATTGGCCGGCTGGACATCTTCTTCCGGAGCAACTTCATTTCATCATCTGAACAAGCCAGCCAACCAACCACGCCTAACCACGCAGCATCTAGAACCCAGTCCCCATTGGCACAGCATGACCGTGAGCATGGGCATGAACGTGGCGACGCATGACGAACGAGGCAGCAACCCATATAAGGTAGGGCTGACTCATATGGTGCATCGCCTGTTAAAACTGTTTTCAGCGGAACGTCGCGTTAATTAGAAACGGAGAGTGCTGGAGTAACATTTTCTATATTCTACGAACGCGTGTGCAGGTAAGTCTGCAGTTTTTGCAAACGTTGCACCATATTAGTCAGCCCAAGTAACCATAGGGACGCCAGGTTAGTGAATTTGTTTTTTTAGTTACATAATAATTCGGTTCGGCTATCAACTCGGCGTTTTTCCGATTTCGATTCGACTTTCGGTGTGCGAATTTATCTTCAAACGGCTAAAGGCTTGGTATCGACAATGTTTCGATAGCAGCCACTGTTCATCCCTGCGTACGGTCCGGGGGGGACCCTGGGATGTCTCATTCGAAATGTCACATTTTAAGGACATATGGACATTCCTCGGTTTCAACTGGACCCTAAATTTTTCTCGTAGGAGCGCGCCCTTTATTGAAGTAATTAATCATCCTTTGTAACTGGTTACTGTTGATTCAATAAAAGAAACAAATGACTTTTGGGTTGTTGGTGTGTGTTTTTTCTATTAAACATAAGCATTAATAACTTTCTTAGCACTAAAACTGTATTTAGTAATAGTGACGGAAGAAATTAGCATGAATAAAGTAAAACAAAACACACTTAGTTGTCAGAGTCTTTTTTATAGCTTATTTTTAAGGCTTCATAGTTAAGTAGATGAACTACTAATGTTTTTGTTTCAGCAACACGAATCGGCATCTTTACTTTGTAACCGCTACATGAATTCAATAAAAGAAACAAATTTTTTTGCTTTGTTGGTGTGTTTTATCTATCAAGCATTCACTAATAACGTTCTTAGTACTAAAACTGTATTTAAAAATAGCTAGAAGCAATAGCATCAATAAAATAAAACAAAAAACACACGCAGTTGTCAGAGTCTTTTTTTACAGCTTATTTTTAAGGATTCGTAGCTAAGTAGATAAATTACTAATGTTTTTTTTTTCAGCAACCTCGAACGACAACGAATCGGCATCTTTACTTTGTAACGCTACATGGAATTCAATAAAAGAAATAAAATATTTTGTGTTGGTAGTGTCTTTTTTCTAATCAAGATTTATTAATAACTTTCTTAGTAGTAAAGCTGTATTTAATGATAGTTAAAAACAATAGCATCAATAAAATAAAACAAAAAACGCACGAAGTTGTCAGAGTCCTTTATTATAGCCTTTCTTAAAGGTTTTATAGGTAAATAGATAAATTACTAACGCTTTTATTTCAGCAACCTCCAACATCAAGGTTTTTTTCTCTTTTTTACTTCCGGCTATGTGTTTGGAACGAGGAGCGTATAAAGAATACATCTTTGAGGGTGCGCCCAGTCAACATCGAGTACTGCTTTGGCGGCCAGCGTTCCTGAAGAAACGCTTCAAATCACTGAAATCCGAATGAAGTAAGAGTTCGTCTGCTCCAAGTTAACAAGATGATTTGTACCTAGTCAGTAATGTGGTTGCACTTTGATGAACAATAAAGTTGTTTTACTATTGCGTTTCAGTGTCTTGTCTTGTAAAACCGCACAAAGTGAGACTAATATAAAGAGATTATCATTATTGTAATATGTTGTCTTTTTTCATCAATAAAGTTGCAAGCACACAATGATCTGTTCAGTGTTACGTTTTTCTACTAACCTACTATAAAACCTAGAAAGTTATATTTCAGGAGCATGAAACGCGACCTTTTTTGACAATTTTTTTCGGAGAATAAATGGAGGAGAGATGTATACTGGGCGCGCCCTGTTCAAGAAGTGCAAGACATCATTTTCTGGCGTTTTCTGTTCAAGATGTCACTTTTTTAACCACGTTTTTGGTGAGTCCATTGGAGCGATTAAGACCTGGAAGAAGGATTTCACGTTCTTCTAAAGGTAAGGCAAATGCTACGTATTTGAAGCTATTTTAATGTCCAAGTTTGTATTTTTATAGTTTCCAGGTCACACAAGCAGCAGTTGAGAGAGATGAGTACGCGTGCCCTTTCCATATTGATAGATGAAAAGAGAACAAGGAATGTACCGTAAGTAGTTAAGAAATTTAACATTTTCACAGCACAGAAAGACTGGAAAAGGTTCAAGCTACATGTTTGTCAAAATGAAGGAACTAAACTGTGCATTATGTACATATGAAATCCATCCACAAACGATGTGCTGGATCATACTTTAACCGCGGTATTCCAACTTGTATACAGACATATGTTCTTTCCCCACATTTCTTGTCATTATTTCATTTCATACTAATCAATGTCTTGGACGAAGCTGTTGTTTATTTAAGCAGGCAAGGTACTCCAGAAGTTCAGCCTGAGATGCCCTCGTTAACGTGCTTTAAAGCAGTGGCGTTGACTTGCTGTCTGGTAAGTGTACTTATTACTAATAAGAGAAATTTTAAAAAGCTAGTACATATGTCAACACCTGTCTAACGCAAACGAGAGAAAAAGGAGAGAAGTTTATCACTAAGCTTTTGCATCGCAAAATCATGCAAACTGAATTTGAATTTTGTATTAGTCTGGTCAGGAAATCCCAGATGTTTTAGCAGACCCAGGGGTCCTCCCTGTAATGGCTATGGGGGTAGACTCCGCCCGAAAGGGATGCGTTTTCAGGTTTTATGTATATGAAAGGGGTTGGAACTCTGTCATTTCGGTCTGTAAAATGGCTCAACAGGGTTAAGAGATTCATTTCATGGCCGTGAAAAAGTCCAGAAACTTCAAAGAGTGCATTTACAGCAGTTAAAATTGATACAAAGTTCTAAACAAGATATGTGAGAAGAGCACCATTTTTCAATAGAGTGTATGTATGCTGAAGGGGTACTTTGCCAGAAATGGTATATCAAAGGGTAAGGGGGTCAGACCTAGGGGCGGAGCCTCCCCGTATTAAAATTTGTTGAGTAGCCCCCCCTCCCCCTCGGGATAGCAACTAACAAAGTGGACTTTCATCTAGGGCAGTAAGAAGTTTCTATTAATTGACCTTACCTTCTGATAACCTCATCCAATGTTTTCTCTTCTTTATTTTTTTTCAGCGTACCAAAACATCAGATTGTATTCAAAAGCCAAACCAACAGAGCAGGCCGGACCATTTTGCACAGGCTCACCAACAGACCAGACAACTTTCTCTTAGAAGAGCACCATGCAGTCCTGATCATTTTCCTGTTGGCATGACTACCAGACCAGACCATACCTATCCACCATCCTACAAGACCAGCTCATACAAGGTAGGGTTGACTCTTATGGTGCATCTTCTGTTTAAAGCTGTTATCAATAACATCGCTGCACTAAGACAGGAGCGAATAGCAACCTTTCAGCTATATTTCATGAACGTGCTTGTGAGATAAGTGAGCAGTTTTCACAAACGTTGCACCATATCAATCAGCCCAAGTTTACAGCAGAACATCAGGTTAGTGAAATTTGTTTTTCTTGTGTAATTTAATTTCCGATTTTAATTTGGCTTTCGATTTGTCTCCAAATTAAGTTTTAAACGGCTACAGGCTTAGTATCGACAGTGTTTCGATAGCAGGCCGCTAGTGATCCCTTCATACGGTCTGGGGAACTCTGGGTTGTCTTATTCGAAGCGTTCCTTACTGTGGACATATGGACATCCTTCGGTTTCGGTTTCTTGTAGGAGCGCGTCCTTTATTTAAGTAATTAATTTTTCTCTTTGTAACTGACACGTACATGGAATTCAATAAAAGAAACAAATACTTTTGTGTTGTTGGTGTCTGGTTTTTCTATTATAAAGCCCCGAAATTTTTGTGGTAGGAGCGCGTTAATTATTCAACTAGCTAAATATTTAACCTCTGTAACTGCAACAATTCAATAAAAGAAAAAACCTCTTTGTTGCCGGAGTGTTGTTTTTCTAATAAATAGTTACTGATAACTCTCTTAGGTGAAGCTGTATTTAATTAAAAATACTTTAAAAAATAGCATCAATAAAAGTAAAACAAAAATATCCACGGTTGTCAGTGTCTTTTCTTATAGCCTAATCTGAGTTTTTTTTTTAAGCAACTATGTAATTTACTAATGCAATTTGATTTCAGCAACCTCGAAAACCAACGTTTTTTCCTTTTTTGGACTTCCGATCGTCTTTTTCGAGCGAAATAGGAAGAATACATCTTTAAGGGCGCGTCCGGTCAACATCGAGTTTTGCTTTTTTCTGCGTTCCTGAAGAAACGCTCTCTGCTGACTGCGACTGAAGCAGGAGATCAGGCACTAGAAGAGTATCCACGTGAATTGTACTTAATTATAATGTAATTGTACTTTGATGAACAATAAAGTTGTTTGAATGTTTAAACAAAGGGTGTTTGCTATTTTGTTACTTTCTTATATAATGCATGTACTATCAAATAAGCCTAAATACGGTACCTTTTGAAAACTGACGCTGCATAAGTTAATGTAATAGCTTAAACTTTGTGATCAATAAAATCAAAAACACAGAGGATACATGTGTCGATCTTTTTTTATACTAACGCAACATAATATCTAGAAAGTTGTATTTCAGGAACATGGGACGCAAACTTTTTTCTTTTTATTTTCTGCCATCGCTTTTCGGATAATTAATGGGAGACACCTTTTTTTACCGGGCGCGCCCTTTCGAAGAACTTGCAAGACACCATTTTTTTTGGCTCTGAGAAGAACGTACAAGACACCGGCGTTTTTTTCAAGATGTTACTGTATTTTTTAACACTTTGGGTGTGTTAATTCAAGAAACGCTTGGGGCCAGATTTGGACTGAACAAAGAGTTCAAAAGCCGAAGGTAAGAGTCGTGATATATCGATCAAGGTATTTTAACGTTCCAGATTGTTTTGTGTTTTAGGTCACACGCTATAAGGGGTCAGTGAGTGCAACCGTCCACAATGTTCAGAAGTGACAAGAGAGTAAAGAAAATAGCGTACATACCGTAAGTACAAAAGAATTAGGTATCCTGCAAAATTACAAAGAAATTACATTACCATTCACCAAAGCTAAAACGAGTTTCAAGCTCGTTATGTTTCACTGAATACTCCCAACTCTTGAAAGCGACTCGCCAACGAGTGGATGGACCGTGATTGGACCATAGTTATTCCAGTTACAACGCCGACATACTAGACATGATTCGCTGATCAATCTTCAGTTCATACTAATCAATTGCCTTGTATGCTTTCATTTATTGAAAGCAGGTGGAATACTCTAGAAAACACCCTTCAAGATTCCTTAAGGTGGCGAGAGGCGATTACGAGAATAAAGCCCTTTGACTTTAGTTCAGTGGTTTCTGGTAAGTCTTTAAGGATGTAAGTGGAATCAAGCCACGTCAACGCTCCCTTAACGAACAAGACAGAAGCAACAGAAAGGCCTTCATCACATTGGCTTTAATCATGATTCAGTTTTTCGCAGAAGTATTTCACTCAGATCAGAAAATTCCAATTGTCTTAGCAGTGCAATGAAGTTTATCTCTGTAGTAAGAGATTTGGAACCGCTCACATGATTCCCGTTTCAAGAGAGCATTTAAAACTAAAAAAATTCCAAACGTTTCTCTTTAAAGCATGTTTTAATCCAGTAGTTTTGTTGCTTTTGGCAGCATTTTCCATATATTTTTTCCGAGAACCTAATTGGAATTCTCGGTGCCGGTGATTCGAATGTATTGAATTCTCAAAGACAGCCAAAGTGAAAAATGTCACAAAAGTTCCAGATTTTTGGGGGGTAAAATAATAAGTTTTGAATAGAACTGTTCGAAAGTTCTACTTAGGGAGGTTTCATTTGGATGGCAACATCGGAGGATTTCTCCCAAATGATAAAAAGTTAGAGTGAAAAATCATGCATCTCGCCATAAATTAGTCTTGTAGCGAAAGGAAATCTTTTCAATGATTTTCATGGGGAAAGGAAACAATTGCTTGCATTGTTTCAACGCCTCTTGTTTTCTAGAAATCTTTTACTTAGTCTACTTAGGTCACCCCAAGGAGTACAGGAGTTGAGGAAGCTGTCAAGAAGTCTCCACTTGTGATACACTGGACATTAAAGAAGGCGTCAAAGCAAAGGTTTGTACGAGAATAGAAAATCCCTCTCGAGTTGTGATAGTAACCAAAGAATATGGATCAGAAAGACTACAATCCTAACAAAAGGTGCATGGAAAATAAGGCAAGTCAAAGAACAACATACTGAAATTACCCAGTTTTTAATTTTTTAAATGCTTGGGAGCGCCGCCATTTTAACCCCTATTGTAAACTGAGATTTGGACAGCCAACCCCTAAAATGTGTTTCGCACATTTTTACGACGACGTAAGTGGAGCTGGGAAAAGAAATCGCAACGAAATCAGAGAAAAGATAAAAACTGATTACAAATATCGTCCAAAGAAAGTTATATGAAAAAGGATTTATTTAAAACTGATAGTTTTTGTTTGTTTGTTTGTATGTTTCAACAGCTACAAAGGAAGGAGCAAAACGCCCTGACTGAGCATGACTGACGCTCTTAAAGAGGAATGACCAGATGGAGATGGAACGGACATTTAAGTCTTTCATTCAAGTCTGAACTTTTAGAAATTCGGTCATTTTTTTCCGTGTAAGCAGAAAAAAAAAGAAACAAGACACGTTTAATTCGAAAAATGAAAAACTGCAATTTCTTAGGAACTATGATTTTGCTAAAACGTGAAATCGCGAAGAAAATGGGTCATCGCAAAACACAAATTTTTCTCAAGGCCACGATGTATGGTGCACGTTTAGTCCCCCAAATACGATCCAGTGTCCTTGACCAGCCATTTTCTCTGTTATTTTACTTTGAATATTGAACATTGAACGAAATAAAAATGGAGTTTGTTTTTACCATAGAAAATAAAAATGTCGTTGAAAATGTAATAAAAGGTACATGGAAAATGAAAAACTAGAATAGCCACAGCTTCACTGATATAAGTTTATTTGTAACTTGTAATAAATCAGTTACCTCAACGGAAACAAGATGTGTTCGCAACTTTCAATACAGGCATTCACCGGACGATTAGATCGACTAATCTGGGACCTCCGAACTAACTAATGCTTGCATAACCTAACGCTTACAATAACCAGCTGTAACCGTCTAATGGCTAAATTTCAGGGGTTCCAGATTATTTTGGTGGGATTAAAAAAATACCGTTTAGGCTGGGTTGTGGCATGTATGAAAACATGAGTCTTTCCGATGAGTTAGTGTGGCTTATGTCTTCAAGCGATAGTCTTGATCATAACTTGTATTAGAAATTATTTAGGATCGGGACAGTGTAACGTCGAATACAAAGTCACCTGGCATTTTTAGAACTTGAACTCGCTAAAAAAGCATTTTAAGAAAATGAAAAAGGTCTTATGCGAATCAAATGGTGATAATAACAGTTAGGAATTTTCGTGACAAAACTGAGTTTTAGTGTGAAATTGATGAGTAGTGTAAAAAGATCAATAAAAAGTATCTTTTGCTGGAACTTGTGTTATCATTTTAACGCACTTGTCAATAATTCAATAAATTTCAGTTACTTAATGCTTGGTTTGTCTCGTTATGTGTGATGAGTGTTGTCTGATGAAGCCCTGTTCACCGCAAAAAAAAATATTGCAATTTTTTTGGCAACTCCTTTACAAGGCTCCCGAGTCTCCCTTGCCTGATCGCATGTTTATACGCGGCAAATTTGAAGTTAAAAACGTGTTTCCTCGCGCGTCAGACAAGAAAGGACTCTAAAGGTGGATTTCCACTGTCCTGTTATTTTTACGGGCGTACGCAGGTAAATTTTACGCGCGTAAATAACATAAAGCCAATGTATGGAAGGTCGCGCGTGAACGCAAAAGTCGAACTTTGCTCAACTTTGTTTAAAAGGGCTGTGTCACGGCAGTCCAGTTCATTTTGTTTAATTTTGCCAATTACTAGCCCTCAGTCGCTATGGAACTTAAAGTAAGCAAAGAAATTACATGTAAATGACAAAATCAGAGATCTGAGACAAACAAATATGTCTCCTTAGCATCATTTTTGAAGTTGTAAGCATCAGGGATCAACTTTAAAAAATTGTTAGGCTGAACAGTTTTCAAAAACCCGAATTTCAATCTTCTTCAGTTTTGCCCATCCGTGGCATCTGTTGTTTCTTTTATGTTATTTTAACTTTCCTTTAAAGTTTTAAGAGCTTATTTTTTTGTTTCTCTTAATTTAACGGACATTTTGTTATTTCCTAATTTAGCTGAATTTCGCGACACATCTCCTTTAAATACGCGCGGTCTTTCATACATTGTCGCTGTATTATTTACCCGCATAAAAATTACGTTACAGTTGAAATCCACCCTAAAGAGAAGGGACATCATGATAACTACAATCATCACGGACAAAAATAGTTGGGAAGGTTGTACAGCTAAAGAGTAGTTCAGTTTTCTCCGTTACTAAATATCCCCCGTCCCCCTATTCAATAGAGAGTTTGAGATTCGAGGACGACATTTAATTTTAAGTTTTCTCGCCTATTCTCTAAAAATAGACCCCCCGGAAAGCTTCATTGTACCTTTTTTCACCACAAAAGTTAGCAAACTTATTTCCGTTGAAGGAGGTTAAGCCCCCTCCCGATCGCTAAATGATAAAACTCCTTACATTCGATAACTTATTTTCACCACTACGACATTAGAGACCTTTAGATTCTAGCACGAGCACGACTACGAGTACGAGATTTGACTTGAAGTTTTTTTGCGTCTTCTCAAAATATAGACTTCCCAGAAAGCTTCATTTTACCATTTTTCACTAGAAAAGTTAGCACTGTTATCTTTAGTGAAGGTTACGCGCTTTCCCGATCGCAAAAAGACAAAACTTCTAACATTTGATATCTTGTGAAAGGTTTGAACCCAGGAGTCATTTCAAAAGTAGGTTGAGTTTGATCGTCCGGGTGAACGTAGTCCTGAATAGGACTGTTGTTGTTGACAGTGACTGACGTTTCAACAACCTGTGCCAGGGCGGATAAAGGTTGGGCGGTGAAACGAGCGCGTCCGAGCAAAAAGGTGTGATGCAGTGGACTGGGACTCTGCTTAGAAATGTCGCTTGTTTTCGACTTCGGTCAGGGCTTGCGATATGATGTGGTTTGTACATTAGACCCTGCCGCTGTCACTGAATTATGGCGGCTTGAATTGTTTTCTTGCACTTCTTCCTCGTTCCTTTGTGCTGGTACGCTGTCTCCGAGAGGCAAATGTTGCTATTTTTTGCGGGAGGTTTAGTTGGAGTAGACAAACATCTCTTTCAAAGGGTTTCTTTTATTACTTCCATGACTCTACCACTGAATTATATTTTCGTTCTGCTACTCGCCAAATTCGATGTTATTCCAAAACAAAACAACTAAGTACTGTCTAAAACACGAAGGAAAATCTCATCCATGTAATCCATGGCAAAACTAAAAGACAGCAGATCGTGTTTCATAACTAGATGACGTGTATTTTATAAATGCGTGCAGCTCGTGCAAGGTGAAATTATGCTAATTTCAATCACCATCATCCTTCTTTTTAATTTTGAAAAAAACATCTCAGACGTCTTTCTGTTTCTTCGAAACTTCAAAATTAGCTTCCCCTCAGTTTTTTCTGTTTACCTTGTTTTGTTCTAGAGAGAAAAACGGAGAAAAAACCTTACAACTAACCTCAATAAATTTTGTTTACGTGCGGTTGCCGGATTTGCAACGCATTGCGCGAATCGCCATGGCGCGTTGCACCCGAGAAGCAAAGTTTGAAGAAGTACAACGCCACTATATCAATATATATCAATGTAATTTTTTGTTACGTTATATAAAATTTATCCTCCTTTAACATATGTAAAAATTGAGGTTAAGAAGTGTTAAGCTTTTGCAAACGAAACGGCGAAAGACGATTAGGCGATATTTAGTGGAAGGAGGAGGTATTCAACACTTTCAAATTAAACTCAAATTTTGGCATTATACGACCAACAAGTTTGACTTATAGACGTACAGACACAAACATATAAAACTGTTTATTGATATTGTTATGAAACGAATTTATCTATTTAACATTGTAGCCTGAAATTACAGAAAGAAAATAGGATTTCCGGTTTGCAAAAAGGAAAATTTCGCCGGTCTTGAAGCGCACCGGAAGCGCGGAAAGAGCGCTCGTGCCAGTCCTACTCCGCATCACACATTGAATGAAGAGAGGAGCGCTCGTTTCACCGCCCAACCTTTATCCGCCCTGACCTGTGCGGTAGTCATCTTCAGAGTTTTCGCCAGCACGACATTCGCGCTAAAACTCGTAGTAGAATGACGACGGCTACCACGTTTTCCCGCCAAAATGATGCTGGCTCACCCGGGTGCACTACTCAGTATTGAGAAAATCTCGTACTCGTCTTAGAATCTAAAGCTCTCTATTCTCGCTAAAACTCGTAACAGACTGACGACGGCTACCACTTTTTCTCGCCAAAATGACGTTGGTTCGAGCGCGCCCAGTCGTCTTCGTTTTGGAATCTAAAAAGCTCTCTATTGATGGGATATAACAGAACAATTCCGTGAACAAACATTCATGTTTTGCTCAACATTGGGCCAGGGTCAGGAGAGGAAGGAAAAAGAGGTAGGAAGTAGCAGCCTTCCCAACACTTTTGACGATGATTGTAGGTATAGGAATTCGGAAACCACACAACCATGTAAAACATTTTATTCCTTAGAGGAGAATTCGTTCTGTCACGTTACCATGGATTTCAACAAACCGTGGTCCTTCAAATATAGCAGAAAAAAAAAACGGAGCAATTGATATGTATGACTTTACTGTAAATGATTGCACTCAGAAACAAAACGGTAGTCCATACTATTCTTTCATCATTCGACAGTGCAGAAGACTGTCTCCGTCAGAAAGATTGTCGAGATTCAGAAATTTTGCTTCCATAGTAACGTGACGTCACACTTCTCTTGCCCCAGCTACTTCATACTTGCTTAGAAAAAAAATTTCCTGCAAGCGCTTGTACGAGCACAAATGTAATAGAAAGCTTAAGGGAAATATCCTGCCGACCAGATTGCTAGAAAAAAATTCTTGATGACCAGAAATCACCCACCCCACCCCTCAAGAGTTAAATGGTCGGCCTCTTAAAGGTACGTGGACAAGTGCAAATAAAAGCTATCAATTACATTTGTTCAGATTCGTTTTCTCGGAAAATTTTCTCGGTTCATTTTAGAGCAATCAACCATCAAATTGTTGACAAACAGAATTTAACTGAATTTGCTTTTTAAAAGAAAGCGTAAAAGCTCTAATATCTGCATCAAAATTTGACGCACTAATCTTAACCCAGCCTTGAACGACTCAGCCCTGGTTTTAAAGTGTAACCGATTGAATAAAAATCAACTTCAAAAGATTTTCATTGGCAAGGTTATTCAAATAGCCGCCAGCTGGTGCGAGGTATGGACACGAGAATTTTTTGCGGGGTGAGAGACAGAAGCAAACTCCAAAAATTCTCGGAAGACCCAATCACCTATAAAGAATAACAATCATGAGGTGACGATTTATTTTCGAGTTTTACCTTGCACCAGCTGAACGGGAATTTGAAAATATAAATAAAAATCCCTAAGGGAAAAACCCGGAACAGGCCCGAAACATCCCGAAACACTCCTGGAACACCCTCGGAACACCCCTGGAACACCTACAGGACACCCGGAATTCCCCGGAATACCCCCCTGACGGGCCAGACCCAGTCCCAAGCGGATGGCCCATGAGGGATTTAATATATTTTCAATAAATATCTTCTACCCAAATTGATGTCTACCGTGTTCGAGAGTATCACTCATAAAATTCACTTATTTTGATTCTTGTCTTGTTTTCTTTGTTTTTGATATTTTGTCTTTGATTAAAAAGAAAAAAAAAATTGCGTGTGTGTTAGTGTTTCATATTGATTTTTCAGGTAATCTTTGATTTCCAAAATTTATTATAGCGCTTGATTTCTCAAATGGCGTTTTTGATTTTCAAAATGACATAGAAATGGACGTGACAGCTTCCCAGTAAGGGGTGGTCAGCGATACTCAAGGCCAGGACACTCAAACGTATATCATGGCACAACAAGACAGAGAGGGTATTCTTTCCGAGGAAGCTGCCTTAACAACCATCAGAACAGTCGCAAAGACTGTTAAACTAAAACAAAAATATTTATTCCAACGGAGGAACTACAGAACATCGCGCGTCAGTCTTAAGGCTCACTAATCTCAAAAAAACATAACGGACCGTGCCCCAACCTCGTCCCCAGGGCTTTTCCATTTTTCAAGGAAAAAGCCCTGGGGACGAGGTTGACCGTACCCGAGGGGGACACTCAAGGATTGTTTGGGTAAAGTTTTGCCGCCGAGGCCTTCAAACCCAGACCCTGCTTAAGACAAGAGAACCTATTTTAGGACCCTGATTCGTTTCGTTTCGCTGACAGAACTAAGTTATTTTCAAAAGAACATCGTCGAATTGGATTTTTTGTTTAAAAAAATTGCTGGTACCACAAATTTAGACAGCTTATATCCAACCTTTACATTTTTTAAACGATTCCGGTCCAAGACCCTGAAAACCGTGCCCTGTTCAGGGGCACATACACGTCAAGGCCAAATAAGGGAGTGCCCCCCTCCCTTCCGGGAAATATACCTACAGAACAAAGAATTCTACATGCAGTTTACGTAATCTACCCGCTCGAAAGAAAAAAAGGAGCATTACCTGCAAAATTAAAACGAAACACTAAAACCAAGAATATTTTTCTTTTTGATCAAAGACAATATATCAAAGTAAAAGAAAACAAGACAAGAATCAAATTAGTGAATTTTATAAGTGATACTCCTCAAACACGATAGACATCAAATCGGCATGATATTTATTTAAAAGACATTTTATATTTGGTTTATTTAATTTTTCTTGACTTCACTAGCGGCTCTTTCAGCTATATTTCAGACAAAAAGGCCCGTAAGTATTCATATAAAGGCAACGGACTACTTTCTTAAAATCTTCAGAAGTCGTTAAGTAGCGTGAATTCGTCAATCTGACCCAATCTCCGTTTTCCAGTTATAGATAAAACTTATTTATTGATTCATTGATGATATTTTAGAGTTTTTTTTTTTGGTTTTTAGTTTTTTTGCCTAGTTTTTGTTTTTGTAATTTTTTGCCTAGTTTTAAGGGTGTTCCGGGGGCGTTCGGCCCATCAGGGGGTGTTCCGGAGTATTCCGGGAGTGTCCCGGGGTGTTCCGGGTTTAACAGACACCCTGCGAAGTGTAGTTACTTAATGCTCATTTGAAAATTTTAAAGTTGACGCTGTTATACCGCACGTGGCAGAGCGCGTCGACGAATAAGCGTGAGTTAATTAAACGGGTTTTTTTTAACGGTGTATAGTTTTGTACCCTGAAGAAGGCAGCATTGTCGAAACGTCGGTTAAAAATCTTGTAATAGCGTCTGTTTTACAATTTACAAAAGAACATTGGTGATCGGGTATTTGAAAATGGCTGCCAATGGCTGCTCTCCGTGCGTTCTAGATAGAATTGGAGCTTGGAAGTGTTTGGTTTCGGAATAGAGGCCTCTAGCTTTTAAAGTTAATCGTCCAAAAATACAAGTCATTGAAGAAACAACGTAAAATCAACAGCTCAATGCGTTTATTTCTGTCCAAAAAACTATATTTTATATGTACATGCTTATTAAAGAATATTTTGTTTTGACAATATATGACAGCCAAAAAGACGAAAAAACATTTTGGCCAACGAGTATATTACTTACAGCATCTGAATTGCAAGTTACATTCTTCATATCATTTAAGGTCCGTTTCCTACGTTTTGAAACCTACGATCATGCCCTCCCTATATATCTAATACGTCTTTAAAAATCTCTCTTCTCAAAAAGAAAAAAACGCCTCATCGCAGGTTAAAGAAACCTATCCTGGGTCTTTAGATGGAAAAGTGTTGACATCACACATCATGCACGTGCGCTATACTAACTACTGCATAAAGATTGCCAAAATTGCAGAAAAAAAAGGCCAAGAAAACGCCACGAAGTTGCTTGAAAACCGCCGAAGTATTGCCTGTGTAAACTGGCCTGTACTGTCTTGGTTTGCACAGTACTGTCGAACAACAAGAGTTTTTAGAATTACCTACAGATGTTTTTGCTGATGAGCCTTTCAAGTCCTAATATCAGCTATCATACTCTCTACACTGTCCTTCATACAATACCTATGGTAATGTTGAGGAGAATTTGCTTAACGATTAAGATGTGTAATCCTAAGTAATGACTTCCGTTACTCTCACTACTTTAGTGCTTGCTTGAGCAGTAAAAATGTTAGGAGAAATTGGATGTACGTCAATATTAAGGCTTGACGGGTTATAGGTGCGGGGGCCCGTTTCTCGAAAGTCCCATATGCATTGCTTTATGAGCCGAAGTCATATTCTAAAATCAAAATAATATAAAGAATAGTAGCGTCGGTTTTAATCCCCTTACTAGGCTATTGTATTTCGCAAACTGGTTACTTTAATGCATAACTTTTAAGACTATTTAAAATACCTCAACCTTGAATGCAAATACGCCAGCTTTGGGGGCCCATTAATTACTGGGAGATTCGAGAAACAGGCCAACGGGAGTTTAAATTCCTTGTCGACTGAGTCCATTTGATACAATGTGGGAGTTCCACCAGTCTACACATAAGAGGAAATCCAACTGAGAAGTTATTTCATATTTTTGTATTTCTGGAACAACGAATAAAGTATTCTGAGTGTTGACTTGAGGTCCTTCTGAACCACATCTGCAAAAAAAACAAACAAACAAATAAGCTCAGTCATCAACAAGCAAGTGCAAAGGGTTACCCTGATTGTTTACCAGTCGATCCTCGGCTTGGGCAAACGGTACGCAAAATTCAGGACTGGTAAATTTTGGCTCGGAATCGCGTTTACCATTTGTACAGATCAGTTGAACCATTTACTGCAAAGTAACCGCAAAGGCCTGGAATTGGTATCAAAGATGGCTTAATTGATTAATTGTCCTTGAGACTGTTCTCTTTCTTTCGCTTTTAACACAGATATTTTCCTGTTGCAACTTCTGTTCCGCTCCTTTCGATAAAAAGGGGACTGAATACTTTGAGGGAATGGGGGTACACACTTTTTGGGGCCGTCTATATCCCCGAGGCCCCTTTTATATTCCATTTTAGTAAAATCCAACTAGTGGTCTATTATCAATGCTGCGTTCTGATTGGTTGAGCTATTACTAGGCTATATGTTATAGCCTACCAGAAGCGAAAAGCACCGGCTTTTTGGCCTCAAAAAAGGATTGAAGACTAGCTTTAACTAGCTAATTTTTTTTATTCTCGATATTTTTGACCAACTAGTTGGATTTTACTAAAACAATTATCCCTCTCGCCCTCATGGCCCCTGAGTCAATAGCCCATTCGGCCTTCGGCGTCATGGGCTATTAACTCAGAGCCCATTCGGGCTCGAGGAATAATTGTTAAATACCTCCCCATAAATTATAGCCCCACACCTCTCCCAGGTTGAAGACCCGACCAAAATTAGCAGGCGAGAATCATCTCTTTTTAGAGATAGCTTTTACCTTAAAATTTACTTGACTAAGTCATTTACCTTCAGGTTTGGCATGAAACTTCATTCCACTGTCTCTCATGAGGTCAATAGCTAAAGCAACATTATGGAGCTGTTTTGAATAATGAAAACACCAGTAAGGAGCGAGCTTAAACAACAGGGATGTTGTAAAGGCTTCGTATCTTTAGGCAGATGGCGACCGCAACGAGAATGCCAAAAAAGCAGTAAGTTTATATTAGCAAAAGAACAACTTTGCACGTGAAGAATACTTCTTGATACATTTTTTTTTCTTTTTCGACTACGACGTGAAATTGCCTAGTTTCACGTTTTATCGAGAAGGTAATAGGGAGCTTAAGAAAAGACGACGCCGATAGCAACGAGAACGGCAAGAAAGCAATAGGTTTGATAAACAAAACAACAACTTTGCACATGCATCAAGCTTTTTGTACATTTCACTGCCGTCACTGCACGACTACGAAGTGAAAGCGCCTAATTTCACGTTTTGTGGAGGACATGAACAAAAGACAACGACTTCCTTTTTCTTTTCCTGTAATTTGAAACAATCCTTTAGAATTCAACGCCAGAAAAATTTGCCAACATTTGACGAATTGCACGATATGGAATAAGCGTGATCCCTACGTCTATTAAATTATTAACTGCAGCATACCTTTTGATCTTTGTTTGCTGGTGTGATGTAATACTGGTAAAGTGGAACAAAGAAACCTTCCAGAAGCCCCAGCAAAAAGACAAGGTAAACACCATCATGGAACTAAGGCAACAAAAAGAAAAAAATGAACAATTTTAATCTATTAATAATCTATTTAAAAGGCAGCAGTTCCTTTTATTACTTAAGTATGTACATCCTAAAGTTCCAAAAGTGAAAACCACCAAAGTCTATGTAGTGAGCCTCCACAATGTCATGATAAATTTTCATGAGTGCTCTAAAGTAGCCCCGCCCCCCCTTCCCCCTTCCCTGTATCCCATGGATCCACTACCCCACTTCTTCAAAAAATGATCCTATACGAACATAACGATTACAGACTTTCTTTCTCTACACCTTTCAATATTGGTACACTGTATGCACTAATGTTTTTTTAAAGATAAGACCTTTTATTTTCATGATTTATATGTAGTTCTGATCATCCTAATCACCTTTATGTTGATTGAACAATTTAAAATACCATAAGAATGATTTAGAAGTTGGTTAAAAACGGTGATGTTATATTGTGTGTCCTGTCTAGGTCCAGGAACATCTCTAAGATTTCATGTTGCTGGCTAAACAAGACACATAGGCAGAAACAAACAGCTAAGGATTTCTATTGGAACTATTTTCCAAACAAAATAGCCAGAAATCACATTCATTTTGGTAGCTGGGGCAAAATTCCCATTTCATGGCCCTTAATAACAGCCCTGTAGTTCATTAGTACCTGTGAGTCAATATTGTCAACCTCCAGGCTTAACTTGCTTAGATGCTTGTTAACAAAACTCTGCAGAGACTACAAATCAATCAATCAATCAATTAGCTATCAGTAATTACCATAAAACTATACTTTTTTTGAATGTCTTACAGTTTTCTCACAGAATTGGCCACTTGCACAACAGTGTCGTTTTAGTGTTACTAATACCAGACTCAATTTCATATTTCATTTCATATTTGCAATTGAAAATCCCAGCGAGGTTTAAAACAATAAAAGCCCTAATTTGCACAAGAAAGCAAAACACTGAGACACTGTGGTTCATAAAATGACGTCATCATGTAAAACAGCCTATTGCAACACATTTCATCTGTCTTGGATCTCTTTAAATAATTAACTCCCTAACTCCCTGTGGTATAATTGCAGTTTTTGTGGAAATACATAAGTGGCAATGGCATCAAAAAGTAAATATCATTAACACTTGAAAAAATGAAACTGCCATTATACATCAGGCTACTAAAATCCTAAAGAAAGCTCATGGATAATATATGTGCATACTGTGGGGTATTCTTCTAAACATACTGTATGCGCATATGAACAAAAAATCGTAGGTGAGAAATAACAGTTTTCAAATCAGATAGATGGCCCGGTGGGGTACTGCCATATATGGGCTATATAGGTATGTGCCGCTGTGAAGGGTATGGTTTTCAAGCAGTTTACTCTAGGATAGGGTATATAAATCAGAGCGCTGAAAAACTGATCAGTTGGTTGAAGATTTTATCTAGACTACAAATTGTGGTAAAAGGTTTAGTTTTGGCTAGACTGTGCTAGTGACCTCAGTAGTTTCTGGAAAACAGCTACTCTAGGATAGGGGGGATTAGTGGAGTTTACTCTAGTATAGGGTAGCAAAATTCAGCTAAACTAGCTCTGGTATAGGTTAAGGGTTCCAGGGTCCCAGTGGCACATCCCCACCCAGAAATTCCTAAAGTACCCCCCCCCCCCCCGCCCCCAGGATAGATGGGCTTTAACTGAGGCAAATCTGTGGCAATTACTTCATGTACCTTATTGTAGAGTACTTTAAGGGCTGCCATAATTTCACCAAAATTAAATTGCATATACCTTTTTAATCACATTTAGCTTCTCTGGTGCATTATCAAACAGTGCGTCAAAGGTATCTCTTTCTAGAAATGAAAAGAAAAAATTGAGCCTGTATAAATGACTGACTAGACAAAAAGTTAAGAAAAACAGCCACAACTATGAAAAAGTTTAGAAAGAACTGCAAAAACATACCAGGCTTTCCTTCATCACTAAAAAAGAAAAAAAGAGTTAAATTCTGTGATTTAAAGATCATAAAAATAGTCACTGTCATTCAATCTTGAGGGTAAAATTTCAACAAGCAACATGGCCTTAAACAACAACATAAGAAAGATGAAATTTTGACAAACAACAAAAAGATGGGTTAAAACTGCAACAGCGATGAAAAATATGCACATACTATAATATACAAAAAATAATATCAACAGGGACATGGCTTCCTTTGCAAGATATGAAACAAATGGTTTTGAAATTCAGACTAAGGTTATATACGTACCCCTTCCGTAGAAAAGGGCCTCAAAAAAACCTAGCAAGACTTTACACTTTCACACCAGACATCAACAATTGCATCTGACATTCTTGATGCTCATGCCACTTACTCTTCTCCTTCAGTCACTTCGGTTATCTCCTCAACAACCTTCTGAGGAAGCAGAATGCCTCCTTTCTTCTGTACAATGACTGTGTTTATTGTAATTCCACTGGGCAGTTTCTGTGGACACTCAAAATGACGTACCAAGGCAACCAGCAGATGCAGAATGGCTACAATGTCCTTGTCATGTATTTCTGGAGAAAAGATCCCATCACAATATACAGTCAAACTGAGTTTTACAGACACCCACTTAAAAAAAACAGACACCTCATCATTACATCAGTTTTCTTTGTCCCTGAGGAAAGCCCTTGCATTTTATGTAAAGTCAATCTGCTTAACAGGGAAACTTTCTATGGCCCCCCTCAGTGTCCAGTGTTTTGTGTTTCTCACTATCATAAGGTTCAAGTTTTTATTCAACCTTTACAAATCGTCATTTCGGCAAACAAATGCAAAATTTCTCTCGGTTTGTCAGTACCGACAAATTCACTGACAACTTTTTTGACTTGACTAAGCTAGGGTTCAATTGACATGAACTGACAAACCGACAACTGATAAATTTTGTCGGTTTGTCAGTACCGACAAATTCACTGACAAATTTTGACTTAATTAAGCGAGAGTTCAACTGACATAAACCGACAAACCGACAACTGACAAACCGACAACTGACAAATTTTGTCAGTTTGTCAGTACCGACAAATTCACTGACAACTTTTGACTTAATTAAGCAAGGGTTCAACTGACATGAACGGACAAACCGACAAATTCACTGACAAATTTTGACTTAATTAAGCGAGAGTTCAACTGACATGAACTGACAAACCGACAACAGACAAATTTTGTCGGTTTGTCAGTATCGACAAATTCACTGACAAATTTTGACTTAATTAAGGGAGAGTTCAACTGACATGAACCCACATGAATGGTCAAAGGGCCAGTAAGGGAAAAGCGGATGTATAAATGCATGATGTTGCAGGCACGATATGAGTTTAATAACCTCATTAATTATTTTTTATACAGTATCATGTCCATGCCGTTCACATAATTTTTTGGACCAAAAGCAATGTGAAACCACCATGATAAGGCCTAAGAGCACAATCGACAAAACTCAACAATATATAATACATTTTAAGTGTAAATCTCTGATCACCTTTATATCCTTATAGTCTAATTGTAGATCTAACAATCTCATTTTGTGTTTCTTTTTAAATGAATGCGCCTGCCTAAATTTCAATTGAAACCATTCAATTACAGTGTAGAATGGCAAGTATATGACATTCCTGTTATCAAATCAAGTAACACTATAGAGCCTCTGTATGGGCACCTGCCGACATCTATTTTGTTGCTCGTTGCTTTTTCATCCATCAGTTTTTCAGGCGAAATAGTGGCCTTTACGGGAATTAATTATTTTGCATGGTAACCCTATAGCTAATAGCGAGGTCAGAGCACCACATCGACGACGAAAAGTAGAAAATAACCAAAACAAAAAGTTTTGAAAGTGCATCATGCCGGACTAACGTTTTCAAACTTTATTGAAAAGGTAGCGATCGTCGCTTTAATCTCTAAGATGGTTGCCTTACCAATCTTTGACGTATTGTCACCAGTTCGGTTTCTTTGTCGGAAATGCCCATTCAGAGGCTTCAATTTAATAACGTAATGGTAAAGTAAATAAATACAACTTGGTTGAAATATCATAAACCTCCTGAGTAAATTTTAAAACTAAACCCTTATAAATATTTACCGTCTATTATACAGTAAAAAAAATCACTGGTTGCGCTTTTCCAAAATATAGCACTATGTTTTAATACAATTCATCTTAAGGGCATGGAAAGTACAAATGTAAAAATGAGCATGCTTATAAGGAGAATTTGTTGTTCAGCATTCGCAAAACTTCAGATACAGCAATAAAAAGGTTCATACATTGTACCAATCTGATTTGTTTGTATATGCTGGCAGAGTAAGACCTCGTATACGCCTTGCAATATGTTACAAATGTGACATCTTTGTAAACGTCTCAAATAATAGTGGTAGCCTGTTTCAGACGTTCCGACTGCCGAGTGTGAGGGCAAGATTGAGAAACTTCTTAATATAATCACCCATTGTTTTGTCTTTTTTTCCTCTACCTCCAGAATCTGAATGTCAGGGACTTTCAACAAGGACAACAAGTTCCTTTTTTGAAAAGGGCCCTAGATACTCTGCTTTTGGTGTATTCTATAACATGATCCGCTATAAGTGAAACAACAGAGGATCAGACTGTCTGTGCTACAGTGTATGTGTTTTTGTAGAAAATTTGAAGCATGTTTTTGTCCAGGCAGACTGCATGTTTAACTGCCAGTTCGAAAGAAGAAGCAGACTGATGTAAGTTTTTATGCGCAGGGGATACTCCCTTATACAATTGCCTAATAGGTATGTACTGCCCAAAAAGGTATAGTTTTTGCACCATTTTGGTCTGACAACGGGTATACACTTTGACTTTCACGAGTGCTTTTCAAGGGAATACAGAGATGCATGAACGTAGTTGTCGTTTCAATTGTAAATGAATGAAAAAGAAAGAGTAATATGCAAAATTAATAGAAATAATGTGCTGAAAAGGGAAATCTTTCAGTTAGCATTCTTATCTAAGGGGCTGTTTAGATGACTGGAAGTGGGGGGAACTCAGCTATGTGACGTAACCCGCCTGTCCAAATAATCTCTCATTTTAATTCGATCATGCGTACATGATAAGTGGGGTGACCCGCCACATGTTACTTCGCCTATCTGAGGTCCCCCACCTACATGTAAACAGGTCCTAATTACAGTGATGGTAACATAATTTCTGCCTACGCCAGGTCTGACAATGTGTATGTCTTTTGGAGGCTAGGTCTCAGAAAAGGGGATCGAAAATAATTAAAACTTGTTAGTTTGAAATAGGGTCAGGATGTGGCGAACCTGGTGGCACACCCCCACCACAAATTTCCAGGCATCCTCCCCCCTGGGATGGTTTCCTCAAAGGACTTGTATTTTTTTCGAGTATAGAACAACATTAAAAGTACTAGACCTTAGTAGCAGACTTGATGAAACTGACCGTGCTACCAGCAGTTTCATTACTCACTTTTGCTTCCCCATCCCCTAAAAAGGTGCTTACATGCCCTCTAGAGTACATCGTATTTCTCTGCATTCAATGGTATTTCACTACGGGGTTTACCCTAATAAACAATATGTATGTTTATCCATATGATGTATGATTTTGAGGTGACGCTGTACTGATGGAATGAAGAGCCTAGTATACATTGAATACAGCTCATTGAAAAAGCAAGCTGATTATAACTGGATGTTTTTACAACACTAGCCTTGGAGATAATCAACAATAAATGACTGGGACCGGGAAGCTGAATTAGTCTTTATATCAACCCTATTCTTAAAAGTAATGATTGTGAGTTTGTGCAAGTTGAACCATATAGTAGAACATAGAGTAGGAATGTACATATCGATGGCCACCCAGATGAGAGGGAGGCGGTTCAGTCCAATTGAGCTCGTAGGCCTTATCATGGTTTTTTTTTTTTTTTAACAGTTTTTATTGAATTAAAGACAAGTTTTACAATGTTACTTAAGAACAAACATAAAATACAATTCTACTTAAAAAGGAAAAAGGATAACAATAACAACGAAAAATATATTACAACAACGACGAAAATAATAAAGATG
>NC_133208.1:2935914-2990914 GCF_958299795.1 Porites lutea | reverse complement strand
TCAAATGAGAGAAGCCAACGCTAACGGTTCTTTTGAACAACAGGCAATCAGTAGCCTTAGCCGAGTGTACCACGCAAATAACAAAAGAAAACAGAACAATAAGAAAATAACAAACGAAGGCAATCAAACGTAAAACAAAAAGTGAACCTAGATCTAAATAAAGCAAGACAAATATTACAATAACAACTAGAGAACAATACAATACGAAAATAACAAGAAAAACAATGACAAAAACTAACAATGGCCACAAAGAACAAACATTATACATACAAATAGAAATAAAATAGTGGCCAGCCAAAGCTGTTAGTGCCACCTCTGACTGGCACCTTGCAATCTTGATCTTAATTAATAGCATTCAGGTTTTTGCTCCACGTACAGTTCTTGGCAAAATAATAAAAACACAACTAGAAAATATATGTGGCCTAAATGATTTTTCGAATGTTCTTACATCTCAACACCGTCAATAAACAATTTATCTGGCTCCGCTCTACTGAAAAAGGCCGTCTTACCGTCCTTTTTCGCTTGTTTAAATTGCTTCATCTTCTTCTTTCTTCTTTCCAAAATTTCACTTGGAAGGTCCGGCGAAATTCAAAAGTTTTTTCCTTTTAGCTTTCTAGCATTGGACATAACTTCTTCACGTTGAGGATATTTCAAAAAACGTGCGATTATTTGTCGAGGTTTACCACTGGAAGAAACACGCTTTCCAACACGATGGACCCTTTGGAATTCGATTTGGTCTGCATTTTCCATACCAAGCTCTGTTTTAAGGAATCCAACCAAAACCTCTCTCGCATCCTCCTCCATATCGGCTTCTTCTTTAATTCCAAAAAAACGAAGATTTTCCCACCGCTGATAAACTTCCATGTATAGTTTCTCGTCCCGGAGCTGATTAATTTCGCATTTCAGCTTGTCAAATTTCTCCTTGAAAGACTCGCGTTCCGTGTTTGCAAAATCCAATCCGTCTTCCAGTTCTTTTATCTTTTTTTCTGTTTTGTTTTTGAAAGCCTCGAAACAATCCACCTTTGCCTGCAAATTACTAACTTTTTCGTCAACTGCTTTTACATACCGTTCCAAATTCTCAAGTTTTTCCAACACTTGTTCAAGTTTCGGGATAACTTCCCCCGCCATATTCAGTATAGATAACACTTCATCCGATTCACACAGTTCGGAATCTGAGAGCGAAGCGTCGTGTCTTAACTTTTTGCCATCTGGGGAAAGATTATCGTCAGTGGAAGATGCTGAAGAGCTTTTCCTCGATTTTCGTTTAACAGTTTCGGCCATTCAACATTGCCAAGCGCGGAGCAAAATCGCACACGTCTACACCGACATTTTGTCCGACCCAGTCCCAGGCCTTATCATGGTTTAATAATCTCATCTGTATACAGTATCATGTCCATGCCTTTCACGTGAATTTTGGGACCAAAAGCAATGTGAAACCACCACTACCACCACCACCACCAGGCCTTATCATGGTGGTTTCACATTGCTTTTGGTCCCAAAATTCACGTGAAAGGCATGGACATGATACTGTATACAGATGAGATTATTAAACTCGTATCGTGCCAGCGACATCATGCGTGTATTTCCGTTTTTCCTTTACTGGCCCTTTGCCTTTGGTCGTTTTCCTTCCATATGAAAGTATGCATATTTTCACTACCAGTACCCACTTTAATAGCTTTCACTTTAACCTAATAAGTTGCTAAGTAACAAAGTCATCAAATATACATATTTCCATCAATGCCTCATTCTCAGGATAGTCTGAGCAGTCCTAATGAGAGTTACACTCACTAAGAAAATTAAGAAAAGTAACATTTGGGAGAAAATCCACTGTCAATTTAGCTGTTTACCTGCAATAATCTTTGAAGATTAAAATTGCCCCTTTACTAAAAATTAGCCAGCCTCAATTCAATGCAAAAGAAAGAAGATAAAGTGGGCAATAAAACAGTTTATAAAGAAGAAAGGCAAAGGAAAAATACAGAGAGTGAGACTGAGAAAGATCAAAATAGATCCTAAAAAAAGCTGCAATTTTGGTTTGTGCGCTTCTGCGAAAAAAAATGTTAATGATAATTTTTCTGTTTACTTACATCCCTTTAGTCGGAAATATGCTCTCTGTGTTGCAAACCTCATTGTTAGCCATTCTTATGATAGTCAAAAATCAGTTCAAGAAGGGAAATGGTGAAAACATCTTTTTTTCCTTTCTTGCTGGCCGTCACCAAAGCGTAAACTGATACATATGGGCTTAATTGTTAAGAATGTTTTCAAGACTTGAGATGCGGCCACATGACATCTCTTCTTCATTTCAAGAACTAAAAGTTGTTTGTTTTCGGTTTGTCGGTTCATATCAGTTGAACTCTGGCTTAATTAAGTCAAAAGTTGTCAGTAAATTTGTCGGTACTGACAAACCAACAGAAATTCTGCATTCGTTTGCCGAAATGAGGATTTGTAAAGGTTGAATAAAAACTTGAACCTTATGATGGTGAGAAGCACAAAACAGGCTAAAGGTGACATCATTTGGTGATCCGCAACACCAAGAAAAAAAAAACTATACACAATATGCAACAAAGAACAAAATTCTGATTTTAGTGATGTTGATTCAATTTTGCGCTTAATTTCTATAAAGTAAACTTTAAAAAAAATTAAAGTTAACTTGTTTTCAAACTTTAATGAATGATGTTCTTAGGGAACAAAGCAACTTACACATGGGACTCAGCTCGTCCGCTTTGCGGCCATCTTGTCGCTGACCCTCGCTGCTGATCTACAACAAATTAAGGCTCTTCAATTTAACACCTTCTAGACACTAAATCATACAAAAAACACGATCGAGGTTACCAGAGGTTTTCGAAGGCGTTTTCCTTCTCTCAAAACAACTGGCTGCGTTATTCCAGGACCTGCAATTCTCTTGTTATCAACGGGCATGGTGACTGGAGCACGGGTGACAGGATTTCGCCAGGCGTTCCAAACCGGACGAAGGAAACTGGAACTATTTCTGTTTTGCTGTTTTTTGGGGTGGAGATGGGGACATTTTTGTCGGTGGCAGAAGAACTATGGCAGGAGCCCAAAGATAGTTGGAATTTGATTTTTATAAGAGAATTATTTAGAACAAAGGAAATACGTTCTAAATTCCTCTTTTTCAAAACATCTCGAATTCTAAACTCGCCAAAGCACTTCGAAATGTCTTTAAAAGCGAACTGACTGTAAAACACACAACACAAACAGTGTCGAAACTATGAGTCATTTTTATTTCGAATCTTTTAAGAAAGCGGAATTTAGAACGTATTTTCCTTGTTCTCACAAATTCTCTTAAAAAATAAAAAATCAAAGAACTCACTAAGAGGTTTGGTTGCCATTGTTTATTGAAGCTCTTGAGCTAGACCGTGACAGGCGCAAAAAGGGGAGGGGAGGAGGGGAGGGAGAAACGTCCTCTCTCCCCAATCCCCGTCCCTTTTTCCCTTCTTCCCTATCCTCTACCCCTTTTGACGCATGTTATGTAGACTAGTGATTGACTGTTGTTGCTGTTGTTTCTTTTCTTTTCTTTCCTTTTTTTTCTTTTTTAAAGTTATCGTACTCCTCAGCAGCTTCTCTAAGCTACAGCTCTGTTGAAGGGAATGAGATAGACTGTGTGGCGTCCCTCCCTCGTGCGCCCTTTTCTCTCTTTGCCCCCATTTGCTAAGTTATAAATAAGCGCCTCCCGATTGGTACTCATTGATGCAAAAAATAAATGGGCACTCCCTTTTTCTAATTGTAAAGTTTTCGAAACAGTCAAACAGCAGAAGTCTATTCAAATGCTAACAAGAAGTTGTCATACTTAAACTGTCTAAATTTTAGATTAATCGATGGGCCACGTTATTTGAAACGCTTTGTTTCTTTATGAAACCTGTCCAGGGATCTACGTTGAAGAAGCTTCGTTAGAGAATGTAGCAGCAGAAAAGGTGAGTTTATCAAAAATAGCTTCAGGGCCTTGTATACGCCGCAGATCGTTTCACAGGGCATTTATCGAGGCATCTAAAAGTATACACCTCGATGTTTCACTTTCACAATGTAGTGCAGTTTTGTTTAGTTCTGTTACGTTTGGGATTTTGAAAAAACTTCCGATCGATGCCAACATATTGCAACTTTCAGACCTTTCAAAGTTTCTAGAACATTTTTAGCAGACTGACTGAGCGTAAGAAACGGATAGATAAACAATACAGTCATGAAACAGATAATACAATTGGTATTAAATCTCTCGACTCTTAAGCTCTATTAGCTTCTAGCGACTTGCTTAATGAAAGTTGAAGTTAATAACCCAAGCTTTCTGTCGCCATTAACTCATGTGCTCGATATTAAGTAGAAGTCATGACCATAGCTGAAAATATCGAACGAAAGAATATTCTTTGCCACTCTAGTCTGAAGACATATCTTTATATTTCCGCCTTCAAGAAACCATACCGGAGACCCCCCCCCCCCCCCCCCCCGCTTTTTCTGTGTATTGAAGATATCTCCAAGTTTATGCTTTTCTTAGCTTTTCCTTTTGCTGTTAAACTCGTCGAAAAACGTAACGTATGGTGCGCGTCGAAACTGAGCTGACACGGTTGATAACCCAGCCGCAGCCATTAAATGACAGCGTTTTATATGACACGGGATATGAGACAACACGGCTCTTCTGCTTTTTGGGAACAACACATCAACAAGCAGCGCGTTTGTCAGAAAACTTGTAAAGAATTTGCAAAAACGAAAAACCAGTGGTCATATCAGTGATTCTGGGTGTATATAGTAAAATAATGATGACCTAGAAGGCCGGTGAAAGCTAATTACCGTACTTCAACATTGAAAATAATGACTACAGGCAATATGATTACGTGTTCTCATTTAAGTTTCATATTGAATGTCGCAGATATGAGAAAATTGCTGAGGCCCATGGCTGCGTTGTCTTCAGTTTCCGCATTTGTTTTGCACATCAGTGTTGTGTAGTGTTGTGTTGCTTAGCTAGATTATTCTTTGCACTATCGTTATCTTTGAAATTCAATAGATCAATATTGTTCATTCAGTTTGTTTCAAGAGAGAAACCCGATAATGTATAATCTAGTATAATGCTTGGTTCTAACAAGCGACCTGGCAATAAATGATTTCCAAACTTTTTATTGCTTTAAGCCTTTGCTTTTATGCACAAAGAGAAAGCCGTGTCTCTTGTAATTAAAGCAACTGTTACTCCCTTATATCTAGTAAAGCGGAACTTTGAGGCTTCATTTGCTCTTGGATCATGCTAATGCGCTCAGTTAAGCAACTCAAATCGTCCACAATCGTAAATCTAGCTGTTGTGTTGACTAAATACCCTCGACAGCTAATGTGTTAAACACCCTTCTTGAAGGCATTGGTTTTAATTCTTATAATAGTCATTCCAGTCTTGCTCCCATAATTGTCAGTTTGATGGCCTTATAATCATGAAAATGAACAAAACAAATAACGGAGCGAGTTGATAGTTGTGGTGTGACTCACGTTTATCTTTATTCTTGCCAACGTAGGTTAAGAATGAATTACAGATCAAGACATAGACATTTTCTCCTCCACCAAGGTTTCTAAATGGCGACTGCAGCATCACCCCTGGCCAGCTCAAGAGAGAAGATAAATGGAAACAAGCTGAGCAGGCTTCTCATCGATGGCGGAACAACAGTGCTGAGGAAGACTTTCGATCGCTATCACCCACCTGCCAACTTGGCTTCTGATCTCAATGCCAATTACTCAATTCTTACCAACCTTTTTCGTAAAAGAGTACTAAATAAGCATCAGTGGGACAAACTCTTCCCCTCTGGTGGAGGGGTACCAGACTCTAACACGTTTGACATCACTCTTCTTTTCCTGCTGCTAACTACCATCTGCGGCTTATCCTCTCCCCTGACAGGATGGCACACCAAGCCGCCCCCTGGTGACAACTCTCTCGAGGCTAACCTTGCTCGCGTTAAGTTCTTCCGAAATGTGTTGTATGGTCACGTGACTTCCACCGGTGTAGATGCGACATCTTTCTCCTCCTTCTGGCAAGAAATAAGCATTACTCTTCATTCTCTGGGTTTAGATCAAGCAGAAATTTACAGACTGAAGGCAGAGCAGGGTGGAGAGCAAGATTATCTTGATGCCTTAATTGAGTGGGCTGACAGTGAAGACGAAATAAAAACACAACTGACGGATATCCGCCAGACGCAACTAAGACTTAGTAAAGCAGTTGAAGATAGCACTTTAAAGATGGAAGAGCTACGTCAATCCCTAAGCAATACTCAGGATGTTGTAGATGAAGCAGTAGAAATAGAACTCAAAGGACAACAAGAAATGAGGGTAGCACAGTCACGTTTAGAGGGAGTGTGTGAATCTCAATCCAAAACAAGCCAAGCTGTAGACGAAATTCGTGCGTCAATTCAAGAGGTAAAACAGGAAGTAAAAAGCTTGACGAAAAAGAGAAACGAGCAGGCAGATGAGGTACTAAGAACTCTTGCGAAGTCAGAATTCAAAGGAGACATAGAATTTCACACAAAGAAATTCCAGGAAGGTACTCGTGAGTGGATCTTCAAAAGCATTGAAGACTGGTTAGATGACCGAGCATCGCCACATCGCGTGATGGTAATCAGTGGAAATCCAGGGATGGGAAAGACTGTTATCTCCGCTGTTGTTTCGCAAAGAATGCAAAAAGCTGGAAGACTCTCGGGAAGCCACTTTTGTCAGCATGACGATTCACGGTATCGAGATCCACGTTTAATGCTCCAGTCTTTGGCCTCTCACTTGTGTCAAGCGATGCCAAGTTACAAAAATGCTCTAGTGGAACAGCTGTCAAGAAATCTGGGTAAAGACCTCAACAGCATGGGTGTTAAAGAGCTGTTTGCGTTGCTGTTCAAAGAGCCTCTAACAACAGTACAAGATCCTGGAAAAAACACCCTGATAGTCATTGATGGTCTTGATGAAAGCGAGTACAAAGGACGAAATGAGCTTCTACATGTAATCAGTAACCACTTTTCTATGCTTCCAGTTTGGATCAGAATTTTGATCACAACTCGTCCAGAGAGGAGCATGACAGAGCTGTTGCGACATTTAGAGCCAATCGAGCTTAAACAAAAGCGTGAGGAAAACTTAAATGACATTCAAACCTTGTTTGAAAATCAACTCAGCAACAAAATTGGTGAAAAGAATAAAGATTTTCTCTTGAAAGAGCTGGTTAAGAAATCAGAAGGCCTGTTTATTTACGCTTACTATATAGTGGATTTTATCCAAAAGAATGTTTCAATTCTCACCCCTGATCAGCTGGAAAGCGTATTGCCTTCAGGTATTTCATCCGTTTACTTGTCCTATTTCAAACGGTTAGAGAATGAACTTTGCAAAGAGCTTAATGCAGATGAGGAACATTTTTTGCTTTTCCTGTGTGCATTGGCCGCTGCAAGGGAACCATTACCAGTAGAATTCATTGCCAAAATTCTAAACCCTGGAGGAAAATCATTGACTGCGCAGCGAAAAGTTAAAAAAGCAATATCTTCCATCTCTACACTGTTACCAGTTCGGGAGGGTCGTCTTCACTTCTTTCACAAGTCAATCAAGGACTGGTTAAAAGGATCCTTACCCTACGAACAGCATGATTTCACCGTGAACGAGAAAGAAGGTCATGACGTCCTTTCTAAACTTTGTGCTTCTCAACTCGATAGCATCAAGCGAAAAGGGGTTCATGACAGACAGTTCACGAATACTGAGTCGTATGCTTTGAGTCATGGTATCCAGCACATGCTTGAGGTCAACGATCATGACTGGCCGGACAAGTCCCGAACCAACAGTGTCACAGCAGAACAGACCTATAAATACGCTACGGACCTGGAGCTTATTTATGGGAAACTTCTTGTTAAGAGTACAACCGCCATAGAAGATCTTTACAGTCTTCCTATTAAGAATTCCAGTTTATTAAGTGATGAAGGAAATTTCGTTGTGACTTCTCTCGTTAGTCTTCTAAAAAAACACTCTTATATCTTGGTTCATCACCCTCATCTATTTTTCCAATGTTTGATTAACGAAGGGATTCCTGAATTGTCGTCTTCAGCAGCAGATATCCTTGAATCGTCAACGCCCAAAATAGCCTACATGAAATACTTAGACAGAGAAGAAAGGAAGGGAGCTGAAAAGGCACGATTTTACTGTTCAGACAAAATCGTTTGTTTTGATGTTTCACCTGAAATGGACTACTTGGTATGCCAATGTCGAGATGGAACTATCTATCTGTGGTCTATTCTGACAGGCAACGAGATATGGGTTCGACCGACATTGACTACGAAGAAAGTGTTCTATTCTGGATATCCAAACAACAGCGCATACCGTCATAGACACGATTCTTTGTCCTACTACCGTTCTGTAACGTTTCATCCACGCAGGAAATTTGTGCTCCCGGGGACTCTCCGATATGGCTATTCCATACTCACTGGAGACAAAGAAGCCCTTTTCCCTGACAGTGACTGTATGTTCTCAAATTTCGTCTTTTGCAAGGAGAAGAAGGAAATTCTAACTGACTGCCAAAATAAGCGGAATGGGTTAGCCCTGTGGAATACGGAAGATGGTAAGAAAGTTTTGGACATTGTTAGTCCGTGTCAAGAAGAAATTTTTTCTTTTACCATTTCTGAAGATGGGTCAGTAGTTGCTATTTCCTATGTGACTGGTGAAATTTTTCTTCTTGATCCAGTTAAGCAATTTCCGCCGATGAGTATTATTGATAGTCCATCGGTGGCATGTGGGCTGATGCATTTCACATCCTATAAGAACACTCTTGTTTGCGGGTTTCTTCGTACCTTCCACGGACTCCTTGAATTGTATAAAGGTTTCTTTCATGGACCACCTGAGTACGCAATTTTAACTCCTGATTATAAGTCCTGTTTTCAGTATTTTCATCATCCTCATCCCAAAACATTCAGATTATGGCCATGCGATTCTTCAGGCACTTTGGACTTAAAGGATTTTATAATGCAGGACAAGAGCTCCAACTGGCTCAGAGAAGTGGATAAAGTAATCCCCAGTACCTTTTTGTATGCAGGCTCCTACATCAGATTGAAAGATAAGTCAGCATTGGTTGGTAGCCCAGCTTCCAAATACATCACGATGTTGAATACTGACGTGGCGTCTGATTCGCGAAACGGTGGAGAGGTCAAAGAGATTGCCTATTCTCTTAAAGGAGATACTATTTATTCCACTACTTCGACGTTAGTTAAAGATTCAGGCACAAGTAGAATGGTAACATTGGTTACTGCTTTTAGAATGTCAAACCTCGAGGTATTGAAGAGGAAAGAACTTTCCGGCTCCGTTTCCATCTTTCCAACAAGGGATGGTGTAGTACTTTTACAAACTTTCCACGCAGAGTTATGGACCTTTGACATGTCCACTTCTCTTCGGTATCTCTCTGAGATTACCCCACGTGACGCTGAATTTTCTTTTACAGATGATCCGACCGCCACTTCAGTATATTCAACTAGACGGCGTTTTTTTCCAAAGTTATATTCGTTTGTGAACTTCATATGGAAGCACTTCGTTATCCAATTTTTGGACGTCACCAGTGCTAGCAGCATGATTGTCTCATCGCTAGAGATCGTTTTAGATTTCAATGATGATCTGCTTTCAGTTGTGTGTAGTAATCCAAGTCAGGTGTTACTTTGTACTGCATCGGAGAAGGTTACAGTCAGTTCATGGAAAAATGGTGTAATTCTGTGGGAAAGAACGTGTTGGACTGATTCAGCTAGAGTAATAACCGCGAATAAACCACAAATGCTTTTTTCTCCTAAAAGTGAGCTCGTTGTCGCGTGGAACACTCTTGACGAAGGTCAAGGCCTGCATATACTTAATGCAGATACTGGAGAAACACTACACGTCTTCCTTGGAGACCAGACTGGCATTGTAATTGTTGACTGCAAGTTTTTAGATGATGAATCGCTGGTTTGCTGCAGTAAGGACAACTTCCTTCGATTGTATAATCTCGAGGCTGGAGATCTGCTAAGTGTTCTAGACATTGGAGAGCAACCGTTTTGTTTGGGAGCTTGTTTGTACCAGCCTCTAGTCGCCATTGGTTTGTCCGGCGCAAGAACAAAATTCATCCATGTACAGTTGCCAAAAGAAACTAAGAAGAAAGAAAGGTTAGTTTCTTTTCTTTTCAACAGTTTTTTGGGCACTGAGATAAATTAACGATAAAGCGAACCCCGGAAAACCAACCAATCATCTTTGGCTCTGAATTAATACGTCTAAAACTCAGTAACTTTATGTTTGGGCATCAGTTGTCGCAGCGACGGGCTGGGCTTAAAGAGGGGTCCATAGCGCTAAGACCACAATACTAAAGGTCTCATTGGTAACTTGCTTCAAGTAATGTTTGTAAAACCATTTTCGAGTGTTAGAACGCCATTTTTTTTTCTCTCAGATCGTTCACGCGTGTGAATATGTCGGACTGTGTCCAGGCGCACTGCTTTATAGCTACCTGGTTCCTAAATGTCTAGTGAAACTCAATACGGTCTTTACTTAACACTAATGACTCCCTGAACTGAATTGAATTGCAGTGTCAGTGCAGAGGTGACAATCGACGAAAAGAGCTACAAGATTTTCAAATCGACGTCCCGACCCCACCTTGGCTTGTTGCACACCCCGCCAAAACCGCCCTGCTACGCAGGCTCACTCCTCCCCTGAGCCAACATTTTGCCCTAAGTGAAAAGTAAGTGTTAATGGTGACTTAGGGGAGGGGTAGGTGGGCAGTTTCCCAGAAACGTATAATGATCTAGCCTGCGTAGCAGGCGCTAGGAAGTAAATGGGCGCACGCGAGGGAGATTCGCGTGTCTCCTTCTCGCGCGCGCATTTTTTCTTGCGCCATTTATTTCCTAGCGCCTGCTACGCAGGCTAATAATGATCCAAATTTGCCTTGCACTCTCAACCGTGATATATTCCAACTGTAATCAAATTGACAAAATTTGGACTACAATTATCACAAGCTTTAACTAAACATAAAGTGGAAGTAGATTATAAGAATATCGGTAGAACATTGCGCTCTTAGCCGGTGACAAGACGGTAAGTACAATGAAGAATAAGTTTGGTAATATCATAGGTGACGAATTAGCGATAATTTGTAATTTCATATGTGAATTACAAAATTGCTATGGCAACCTTCCGTAAGGCGCGGCGACGAAGTTTTAAAATGTCATAAATGAAGATGCCAGGAAATAAAAAGACGCTTTAGAAAACCTAAACACACGAAAGAGCATATCAAGAAGGATTCTAACAGGTATTTTGTGGAAATATTCTAAACTTAAGCCAAATTTAAGCTCTAAACATTCGAGAGAGTGGAGTTCTCGATCGATACGATCCAGGATAAACATCTCAAAAATCCAAGATTGCTAACGTAATTCGTCAACTCTGATATTAATAGGTAATCAAATGGTATACTCGTGAAATTAGGGAATAATTTCACTTACGTTTTGTCCAAATCCTAATAATTTCCCTCGCCTCTCGCCTAAAGGCTCGGGAAATTATAAGGATTTGGACAAAACGAGCGTGAAATTATTCCCGCATTTCACTCGTCACTATTTGATTACACATACAAATCAGTGCAACCCACAGATTAGTTAGTTATCTGCTAGCATGTAAATTAGTGACTAATCAGTGGGTTGCGCGCGCAATGCATTATTTCTAAGAGCAATGTCAAAATGTGTCCCACGCTATCCTGTGTTTGTCGTTAGTTTCTTTAAAACAATGTATAATAAAACAATCATTAAGTTTTTTTTTTGAGATATCAGGAATAATCAAGGTTTCGGTAAGACGTATCAGCTCCACCTTCGGCTAGGCTGATATATAACACTTACTCCGACCTTGATTGTTCGGGATGTCACACACAAAGCCTCATCCAATAACTGTTTATCAACTGTAGGCTCTTACGCCTCTTAGCCGATAAGAAGAAGATAGTCAGTATAATGTATAATCATATTAACTGTTATAAGGGATTCCACAATGGTATTATTCCAGACTTACTTTCTGTTGTAAGTGGGTGGAGGAATATATATGCGTACGTTATGCTGTGTTAGTTATTTACGGCTTCCCCATTGGGGTTCAACTGTATATGTTACGTAGGTTGAGGTTTCAACATTTTTGGTGTAATTATTTTTGTCATTTCTTCCTTTTTACTGGTTCCTAGAAACACAAAGAGCAGCAATAAGAATAAAGGGAAACAAGTTAAAGGGAAAAATATGATTAAAATTTCGAAACGAAGAAGAAATGTACGACAAAGAGAAGAAAACAGCTTCGCCAAGAGTCGAACCTAAACTATCAGTCCTAAGGCCAACTCTCAGGCACTGCGCCAGGCTGCCTGCCTGCCGATAACTAGTGAAAAAAAGTTATTATATTTAAAGCATTTTTCCGTTCAATCCTGCCGCTGTTAGAAGCAGAAACTAGCTATTTCAAAGTTTTTTTTTGTATTATTTGGGTCGCTGGATGGAAAAAAAAATTACTCTTGGGTAAGAAGGGCCGATCGATATACAGAACTGAAACTAAAATTCTCCTCAGGAATAGCCGAGCTTGCGAATGCCGAAGCGCACGTTAAAAAGGCCACCCACGAACCGAAGATGACTCGGCCAATCCGCGCTAGTGTACTCTACTCGCTGTAGAATTTCCTCCAATAAGCGATGCGCTACCACCTATCTAAAACACCAAAATCTTTCCTGTCAAATAACTACAGTTAAAAAACCACCTGTCCATCGAAAGCGACCGTGACCACTTTGGGTGTTCGGTTTTAAAATAGATTTCCCACTTAAGCTCGATCTCCATGCTCGCTGTAAGTACTACTTTGCGAAGATCTTTTAGCGACCACAAGGAGCTAAACCGTAACTTTAAAATTGCAATCCAATGAATTCTCTTTCAAAAAGTAGATGTGTCGGGACCTCGTATTCTAAAAGACCCTCTATAGTTCAATTCTCGTAAGCATTCACCTTCCGTAAGCAAGCACTCAATTGTTTTCGCAGAACGGGAAGTCACTTACGGGAGGTTCGTCAACCCCCGGGGTGGGGAGGGGGGGGGGGGGGGGCACTCGAGGAAAGTTTGGGTAGAGGTGTGCCGCCCAAATGCCACACCTTTGTTGAAGGTCCTGTCAAGTACTTTTCCATCGCGGTCAAGACTTTGGAATTAGATAAGATGGTTGTTGTTATTGTTTTCAATTTATTTTATTATGCTATTTTACGAAAAAGAAAAACATCACTGGTTTACTTACCAAGTCAGTAAACATTATAAAAATACCTTTTAGCCAGCCGTATGGGAACAAGAAAATGAATTTAGTAAGCTGATTCATAGTTTTGACACCGAGTATGTAGACGATACCCTCGAGACATTTTAATGCACCTTCCGTTGTTTTGAACGGGGCATGACTTTCAGAAAAAGGAAAAGCAGGTCATTGAGGTGGAACAGGTGGTCATTACTACGAAAAATAGCCTACCGTTCCATTTTAGTGACCACAAGAATGTCCTGCTTGTTCTAAAACAATGAAAAGGTGCATTAAATCTACCCGCTCGGTCCTCGCTACGCGCTCGGTCATTATCTTTAAGACGGCCTCGAAGGAGCCCGGGAGAAGAAAGGGCGGGGGATCTATTTTTCATGATTTTAACGATTTATAACGGAAGTCCGCCATTGTTGTTTTTTGGCACGAGTTAGATAATACAGCTGGAAAAACACATCCACGAGTAACAACTGATCAACAAACATGAAAATGAGAAATGTGGAACCTATTACACACATAAGCTTCTCTCTAAAACTCTTCGTTTTGTACATAACAACAAAAACGGTTCGGTTTTATAATTACATTCAGTTCTCGCAGGCAAGTATCACGAGAAATACAACTTTAGTAAAGATTTCCCAACCTGAATCTCAGACTTCCCCTCGAGTCGAAGGGGTGTCTGAAATTCATTCATAGATATTTCCCTAAATAGATTTTTACCGTTTTTGTTATCAATCAATAAAAATCACTTGATTGCTAACGATTTTTATTGATTTCGATTTTTGTCTATGGGCTACTCCAGGATGTAACTACACCCGGAACTGCTACACCGACGTTATTTTGGAATGGAGGCAGGTCTAAACGCTGAAAAACTGAGCGCCTACAAACCAGAAGAAGATTTTAAACCTGGTTTTGAAGAAAAGATAGGATTTTTCAAAATTTTTAAAAATATTTTTTTTAAAAAGTGATAATTGTTTGATCCTTCGACTATCAATTGCAACTCAATTGTCAACAAATTTACCGCTTGCATGAAATCAGTTTTCATTTTTGAATGAACAGATGAACACATATATCTTCCGATATAAATCGATGAAATCGGTAAAAATCAACTGAAGATAAATCGATAAACGAAACGAGTGTGTCATAGATTTCTACCAATTGATCGATACAATCGATATCAATCAAATCAGATTTACTGATTTTTATCGATTTATCGATTCATAAGTCGATACCGATTTTTTTCGATTGACTACTCCGGGTTTCAATAGCTGTCGATGTAACAATTTTCGGAACAAATTGAGACAATGGGGACGTTAAGCAAGGACGACGTCGACGGCAACGAGAACGTCGTTAAAAAAATGAATTTGCCTTCTTTCAAACTTAATCGCGTTTATTTGGACCCGCTTAATATGTCAAATGCAGGCGACCTCTTGGATTACTTAAAGAATAGACTCATGCAATGCACAATTGTGTGAATTGCCTACGCATATTTTTAAAAGTCCATTTTTTCCTTGTAGTCTTTCAGTGTCATAGAGAACATTAATCGTAACTATGAGACAGAAAGCTGATTTAGGGCCTGTTTATATGAAGGTGGGGCACCCTAGGTAGGTGAGGTAACCCGCTTAGGGGGGGTAACCCGCCTGTCCATATAATCTCTCATTTTAATGTGATCACGTTTACATGATAAATGGGGGGACCCGCAAAGGCAGCAGGTAGCCCGGTCTGGCAGACCGGGTAACCCTCTCAGCCGGGTCAAATTTTGCCATGTAAACGTTTCAAGGGGAAGTAACCCGCCTAGCCGGGGACCGATTCGTGATACATCAAATTCGCGCAAAATTTGGCGGTGGCTTTGCATCATTATTAAAGTTAACAATAGAAAGCCATCACACTGAAGGTTGCAGCAAGAGCAGCAAGTGAGTGTAGAAGAGCATTAATCGCCAAAACATGTGGTTTGCGATCATGTTTCTTGTTTACGTGTTTAGCGACCATTCAATAAGCTTGAGAAAGTGCACCCCGGGATGGCCTGGTTGTAAAATTGCATGTGAAGGAAGGTTAATTTTTTACCCCACCTAAGCGGGTAACCTCACCTGCCTGGGGTCCCCCACCTCCATGTAAACAGGCCCTCATTTTGCTGTATTGCATGAGAAATATGGTCCCTAGGGTACTCTAGTCCCGGTGAGCACTTCCATATATGCCGCTGAACAGGGTATGGTTTTTCTGAGTCTTTTAGCCTGCGGACACAGACGTATTTACGGTCGTCTGACGTTTGTGTCCGTAGGCTATGAGTCTTCAGGATTCGTACCCAAAATTATTTTTTCCAAAATCATCTAATTCCAGTGTGTCAGTTTAAAAAGTTTTAATCTAAATTACGTCATTCTGTATGGGAAACGAAACGAATCAGGGCCCTAAAAAAAGTTCTCTCGACAGGGTAGCGAAATGCATGATTTTTGTCTAAACAGAGTCAGGGTTTGAAGACTTTGGCGGGACCTCGGGAAACGGGTTCCTGGTCTAAATACGATTTCCTTTCCCCCTTTTTTTTCGAAAATTGCAAAGAGGAACTTAATAATAGAATGAATTGATTGAACCTTGGTATAACGCTGCCTTGGTACGGGTTTCAAAAGGGTCAAAAACGTGAAGAGCAAAAAACGTGTCTTCATGATCACGCATCCCGTGCCGGGGGCAGCCCTGTCATGTCAGTATATCGTGTTGGCCTACGCAGATGTTTCTTCACGTAAATTAACTTGTAATAGAGTGGAGAAGTGTGAGGTCACGTTACCATGGTAGCACTATTTCTGGATGACAACAAAACCGACGACGACTGCCACAGCAAGGAGAACGAAAAAATAATATGTTTATATTACCAAACAACAACTTTGCACGTGCATCACGCTTTTTTGTACACTTCTTTGCCGTCGTTGCACCACTACGACATGAAACTTCTTAATTTCACGAGCCCGCTTTATGGAGGTGAACACAACACAAAAAATTGTCGCTTTCTTTTTCTAAACTTAGATAACGATAAATACGGTCCCGAAGAAAATTTCGCCAAGATTTGCCAAATTAAATAAAATAAAATTGAATAAGATCGGTGAAGTTTGAAATAGTGCGCCTTTATCGGTTTGTTGTCTTCCAAAAATTTTGCTACCATGGTAACGTGACGTAACGACTTCTCCTTTCTATTCAAACCGAAACTCAATGATCCCTCTTATTATCTGCGAACCCCTAACGCTCACTCCTCATTAGGCCTTGGGATAGACTTGCCGTATAAACCGTTTCACTTCTAACCGCCTGGCCAACAAAAATCCCCCCAAAATTAAATTTCGTTTTGTAAAATCGTAAGAAATAAATGGTACTCTGCAAAAGTTCTACTAAACAGGTTTTATTTGAATACCAGCACCATGGGATTGCCTACAGAATCAATGTTGTTCCGAGCTTCTTTTTCAAAGGGAGGCTAAGTGCAACAGGAAAGGTTTTGCACTCAGTAGCCTCGTTTCTAAAGTGAAAGTTTATGGAACTCGGCAAAAATTACCTATTGTTGACAAAAGTGTGGTCGCTACTGCTAAAGCCAGCCCGGAAGGGGGGCGGGGGGTACTCCTGGGAATTCTTGGCGGGGTTGTGCCTGACCCTATTTCAGACCAAAAAATGTCATTTCCCATACCTTTCAGACCTTGCCTTTAGGCAGAAATTATGTCATCATTACTTAGATTAGAGCGCAAACAAAAAATTTCATCAAACGCATTTCGAATTCACACATTTCTATTCAGTCGTTCTTATTCATTTGGGATTGAACAGACAAGTATGTTCATACACTCCCGTAGTTTCCTCGAAAACTATACCCGATTCCCGACCAAAATGGGAAAGTCTATACCCGTATTCAGACCATGTATTCGGTCGCTAGGGAAAAACAGCCATCCTATGTGCTAATTTGATAACATAAGTATTTCTGCATAAAAAGCAGCGCTAAAGAAAATTCTGCACCGTTGCTAATTTAGGTGTTGAAGACGCGTATGTATTCAATTTTTTTCAGGCTTCCTTTTTCGCATCTAAGTTGCGAGCATAACAGCGATGATTTTTCACCTATGAAAATTAATGTTTTCTTTAATTAAAACTTCCTTCGACTGAAACATTTTCCCCACAACAACAAACGACTATGATCGCAGGCTACCTATAACATCTTGTTTTCTTGTCTGCATGATAAAATTTACTGAATAATTGATAGTGTACACAGCCATTTAATTTCACTACACATCTTTCTTGTTAACAGTGACAGAACAGATTACTTTTATTCAAGTAACAAATACACTGAGTGAGAGCCTTTGAAGTTCAGTAGACCGAAGCAATTGACACGGAATATGAAATTCTACTACATGATTTCTTGCGTCATAATCTTGTATAAAAGCATGGCCACGTTTGTAAGAAGTCATTCTTGTAATGAAGGTATGTTTAAGAACCTTTTTTTTCCTAATGTTCTTGGAACGCTAACAGTTAGCCAAATTAAGCAGCAATTTAACATCGAGGAGGGAGATTTAGCGCATTTAACAGAATTGCGGTTTAGTTGATAAAATTCCCTCGTGCTGCAGTTTTCGAATTAAATACAACCATTATTTCTCCACTTTGTTCCATGTTTTTGTTTTTTTCGATTTGATATATTCTTTTTCGTAGTGAGTTCAGCCCTCTAAGTTACTAAAATGCAAGCTCTTTGAGAGAAACTTAAGGAAAAGTATTCTTAAAAGTTTAAGTAACCGGTCTGTTACTTACTGAAAAGAGTTCACGTAATGTTTTGTTTCCAAGTCAGTTGTTTTTCCATTAATTTTATACTATACGCTTTTTAAAAAACCATTTTGACATATCTGAGTGCTTAAAAGTCGCTTGACATTAAGTATTATACGGGACTTACCAATACTGCATTTAAAAGGTTAGAAGCTGCAGCTGCTAACAGCTAGATATCCAAGGTCCTGTGTTTTACTTTGAGTATCACCACCAGCTGGAGACTCAGCTGGACTTATTTTGAAACAAGACAACTGCGACTACATGGTGGAGAGTGTTTAGTCTTGACTGTCACGTCCTGGGAATTTCTTAATGAAGGGAAGTTGACCTCCAACAGTGCAATATTTACCTAGATTCATGGCATTCAGATTTAGACTGTGTTTGAATTATTTACGCTGACTGTTTCTGAATTATTTACGCCGATGTTATCGCATTTATACTACTACGTGAGAAATTTCTTCAATTTGATTGGCTAAGAGCAGTGGTATTTCAGCTTAATTTGAAATACCTACATGTGAAAATTACAAAACCTTTGCGGGTAGTAGCATAAACAAATAATAGCATGATTTGTACGTGATATTTGGCATAAATACCACTAGTGATATTTCAAAATTGACTCAAATTTCACTCGCCTAACGGCTCGTGAAATTACGTACAACAATTTCGAAATATCACTCGTGGTATTTATGCCAAATATCACTACAAATCATGCTATTACCTATACTAATTATAGACGGTAAGACGTTTCACATAGACGTACCTTCTTTCATTTGAAACATTTTGCGAAATCAGAGTTCTTTGGATTAGGTTATTTTACCAAGTCAATTTTAGTGGACAAAGTCAACGTATTTGGAGAAGGTCAAGAACCTACTTAGCTTCCGAAACTGTAGAAACAAATCTACCTCGCTAATTAACTATGAAGAAAGACATAACAAATCTTTAACTGATGGCAACTTGTGAGGTTTATAATGGTTATTGAACTGAGTGGAGTGCAATTCGGTCTAAAATGAATCATACGCGTGATTTCAAGTATTATGATTTCAGACCAAAACTGCACGACACGAAGTTCAATTACCACTTTAAGTAGCCGGTTTGATGAAAAGCGGAAACAAAAAGGCTTTTACATTTCATTTTGTATTAAAAACAGCAATGATGCGATATAGTATCCACATTAATTCACAGTCCGCAACCCACCATCCAAAATTCAGAATCATTCACTGCAGTGCACTGCAGTTACTTGCAGTAAAAAGCCTGTAGTGTGAATTATCAACCTCAACTTTATTTTTTACTCTGTTTACAGGGTGTAACTTAGTACTAACAATTATTTGAAAATATATTATTACACAAGTACTTATTGACCCTGGGTACCAGAGGTTTTTTTGCGTGCGGTGGAAGGCCGACACATCTTCGGCTGAAGGCCGAAGTTACGAGCGGGGAAGGTACGTGCACAGTGGCCAAAGAAGCGACAACTTTCGAGCTGGCCACTGTCAGGTTAGCGGAAGAAATCATAAAGGTCCACGATTTATAAATATGGTAATGGGCTTTCAAGTTAAAGTTATATACTAAGTTTACATAATATAGCTTAAGGTTATCAGGAACAGGCTTGATTCGTACTTGACAGAGGCAAAATATGATGAACAATTATAATCAGAATTTTCATCGATAGGTTGTTACAGGTGGAGAGGGATGGTTGGGGGAGGGGAAGGGTGGGGTAGTGAGTGTTTGAGGTGGAGAAGTGGGAGTAGCCTGTGTACATACCCCCCTCCCCTCAGGAAAAATGAGTGTAGTTGTCAATGTGATGATTTTCAGATTGCCTGCTATGTATTGACGAGAGGCCCTAAAACCAATCAAAATCCCTCATTTACATGATGCAGTGATAGATCATTCTCTCTTGTCTACGAGTAACAGCTAATCAAATTATTTTTCACACATTCCGGGAAAAATCACGTGGCCTCCATACACGATTAGCAACGGTGAATCACAGACCCCCCTTCACCGATTTTTCCTGACGGGAGGGGGGCGGGGGTCTGTACACAGGCTGAGGTGGGAGTTTTTCATTTCAGCGTTAGAATTTTAACATTCTGCGGAGCTTAACTAGAGACTTTTGTTCTTGGGCCATCGTAGTTTGATCAAAAATAAAACACAAACAGCGGTGATAAACATTGTGAGTTTTCACATTTTTTATAAACTTGACGTTTCGTATGCTACTCAAAATTCATTTTCAAAAGTGATCTTAAGTGACCGTTGAAGAAAGAATGCTAACCGCTGAACAATGTACGGAATCCTTATTTAAATTTGAATAGGAAACCCAAATGGACTCTATTACAAGTGTTAGAAATATAGTTCTTCTATTTGTTTTCTTAAGGTCCTTGTCGCGAATTGGCGTTCCCAAGTTTTCTTTTCTTTGCCGACAAGCGCCTGATGAACCACACCATAAAAACTTTAAAAGTTCGCGATCTGGATGAGTGTGAGTTGAGGTGTTACTACGAGCACAATTGTGTCAGCCTTAATTTCGAAAACAAAATGGTTGGAAATGGAAAATACAGCTGTGAATTGAACAATTCTACACACGGAGAACTCGATGAAGACTTTGTGGAGGCAACAAATTTCCTTTACCGTGGAACAAACGTAAGATCATTAAATTCTAACGTTATCCAGTCTCCGAGCCTATTAATACCATAAATCAACGCCTCGTCCAAAGAAAAACGGCTGGAGCTCACCCTTTTGGGCTTGACTGTGTTACGATATTTTGCAAAGATCAAAAATTAAGGAGATAGTTTCTGTTTGTGATAACTGCACGGGATGATGTGAATATTATGGAATTTGACGCGCTGAGGGCCAGGTACGTCATTTATGATGGCAGCCATGTTGGTTGTCATATTGGATGTCATTGAAAATTCAGATTTATCGCAATGGAGTAAACGCAAACCATCTTTCTTCTGACCCCCCCCCCCCACCCCCCCTGCCGACTAAATCTGACAACTACACCAGGTCTCTTCCTTTCGCCAGCCATTCTCATTTACTCTCTGAAACGCAAGTTTTTCTCCCTAGACGGTTTTGTTTCAACTGTAGCCGTTTTTGAGAAATTTCACTTTATTATTATTTTAAGATCGAAAATTTTTGTAATTACCTCTTAAACTGTAAGTGCCTTCCAAAAGAAAGCGTTTTTTGCTACTTAAAGAACATTAACAATTTAATTTAACTTGTTAAACACCTTAAAACAACGCCCCCTTATGTATGTAAGACGGGCTAATCCCTAAACCCGACGTTTAGAGTTGGGCTCGGACTGCCAATCTTTACTCACTTTCCTTGAATCATGATAAGGCGGACACCTCTAGCAAAGGTTTAGAAAAGGCTCAGAAGCATAAAGCAATATCTCTTTTCCATAATATTTTCCCCAGAATCCTTGTGGTAGTTCTCCATGCAAAAATAACGGGACTTGTCAATCAGGATTTACCAAGAAAGGATATCACTGCTTGTGTCGAGGCTGGACAGGTGCAATATGCCAAATGGGTAGGTCTGAAAAATGGACTAAATGAACGCAGTAGTTATGAAACCACGCAAGCTGTACCGCACTTAAAAGGAAGAAACCACATGTGAGACATTAATTTGAAAAAAAGTATATCCGCTGTAATATTAGCCCTGCCATTGTCGACAAAACCATCACAAGCGCATCAAGCGCAGGGCCTTCCAGACGGAAGCAGCATTTTCAGGAGCTCGTGCATTGATGAAAGACTTTTCCATTTACTTTGGAGTGGATTCAGGATTTGCGGCACGTTTCTCTTTACTTTCACCTTCGTTTAGCCTAAAATTCTCGATCTGAGTTATAATTTGAAGTTGAGTTAATTTTCGGTGGACTGTCGACCTGTCGTGTAAACGAGACAGTTCCACTGTCCAGTCATCGTTTTCTTTGCAATGTAACTGAATGAGTCTTTTAATAACTATCTTCACCTAGATATTAACGAATGTGATGAAAACAGTCACGAGTGTAGCCAGAACGCAGATTGTAAAAACACAAAGGGATCTTACAGATGCAACTGCAAGACTGGATTCTATGGAGATGGATACAACTGCACAGGTATCCCAGTGTTTATTTGGGTCCTTAGTTGTTGTAAACAGTTGAAAAAATATCCATGCAGCTAACATCAATGAACTGCAAAAGATAATCCTCTTAGGAACGATACGTATACTAAAAAGATTTCTGCCCATCCAGTAAAATACCCCTCTAGCACCTCAGGACCAAGGAATGGGCCAGTTTCTAACAGACTACAAGGAACAACAACAATAATAATAATATACAATAATAATAATAATTAATTAAAGAGCCGTTATCCAGAAGAAAAGGTAGAAGAGTGGATTTTAAATCCGGCGTGCTGATGGAAGTGGAAAGCTCAGTTATAAGCGAGGTATTATTTCTCTGGCCAAGAAGGCGAAAAGGGGAGCTTATAACAAAATATTATGCTAGTATACCATTGATCTATTTGCTTAGGAAAGAGAGGGAGAGAAGACTTAAAAGAAAGAATATAAAGGCAAGTGAGAAGTAAGTGGTTAATTCACACTATTACAACGTTATTCTGGATATCAACGAATGTCAAGAAGAACTGAGATGCGGAAAAGACGCAGCTTGTACGAACACTGAAGGATCTTTCAGATGCACCTGCAATATTGGTTACTATGGAGATGGATACATCTGCACAGGTATACCACTGTTAGTGCAAACTTCCCAAGACTGAAAGCAGTTGCAAGCGAGGGTAAAAGACAGCACTGATTGATCACCATCAGAAAAACAGCCTGAAATATGATGATGTTTATCGGTTTGAGGTTGCCAATAGTTCCTGGTAAAAAAAAATTTAGCTTTTGTAAAAAAAAAGTGCAACGAACACCAACGAATCTTCTATAGTTTGAGGCATTGGATGCTTTGACAGTTATGATCGTAAATCATGTAAATCGTGAACTTTTAAACCAAGCATTATATAAGAAAGGACTGGTTTGTCTTTTAGAAGAGCTAAGGAAAATTCTTTATGCATAAGTCAATTCCAGCTGCGCCCAGCCCCCTCCCCGGGCTGACCCCTGGGCATTAGCAGTTTTTTTCCTTGGATGGCAAATTCCCGGGGGTGGGGACTCTTGAGCTGTCAAATCCCCCGGTGTGGGGACGAAAAAAGAGAGCAAATGCCCCGTCCTCCGTCAACACTGCAACATTTTTTATTGATCGCACGGTCGAGTAGTGCCATTTTAAGCATTTTAATGTGCGACTTTTTGTTTCAATTAACGTCTTTCTTTGTAATAGTGCTATTCTAATTGAGACTTCACGCCGTGACGACACCAGTTTATGGTTTTAGTATTGTTATAAAATTAATGACATGCCCTGTAAAGTTAACTGCAATGAATAGTTTTATAAATATGAAAGGATGTTCTTCAAATAGTATCAAGAGAAACTTGATTCAATAACCCAAAAAACGTTGATTCACGTCTATAGCTCCCGCGTTTCGCTATATAATTCTGGCTTGATAAGCAATGAAGAAATGCATGCATAAAATCGAGAACATGCCTTTACAAAGCTCTTCAATTTTTTCCCGGCCTTGAAATGAGCCAATCTGCTTGCTTTTCGAGTAAAATCCTGTGTGTAGCTAAATTCTGATAGGAAACCGCGTGCGTCTCAAAAGCTCGGGGTTGGCAAATGCCCGGCCCCCGGGCAGGGCAAAATTTGCAAATGCCCCACCCCCGGGACTGAGGGCGGGCAAATGCCCCGCAGTAGCTCGGAGGGGGGGGGGGGGGGCTGGGCGCGGCTGGAATTGACTGATGCATTAACAACTGCCTCTGGCAACATAGTGTCTCATCGCTCGCAGAAATGTTGGTCAGTCTGATATTTTTCTAACGAAGTAAAAACTGGTTTGGCTGCTTCTTCTGGTTTAATTCTTCTCGATCTTTATAATAATTATGCTTATGACAATTTCACTATTAAAACGGTCTCCTATGGCTTCTCTTTTAACACGAACAAATTGATTATCTCACTGTCACAGTCATCTCACTCTCTGATCTTAAATATCTTTTGTTCTCAAACTAGAGTGTTACACAATATTTGACTTCGAAGACCATGATTTGTCAAATTGGACTTTGAATGGCACTGCATTCAATAATCAGCCAACATACGAGAATAACACGTTATCAAGGAAGGGTAGGGCTTGGAGCAACCACAAAGGGGATTGGTGGATTGGTACCTTCGAGAATCGGCCCAGTCCCTCTGAACCGTTTGGGGGACAGCAAGGTGATGGTCCTCAAGGCTCATTGACGTCACCCAGTTTTCAGATTACTGGAAAATTGCTTACCTTCCTGATTGGAGCAGGTTGCAGAGGTTATACAAGTCCAAACATTCGTGCCGAGCTTATTGTTGATGGGGTAGTGGTTCGCAAGGAGACACCGACTGAATGTGATGGGGCTATGAGAGAGAAAAGCTGGAATGTAACAGATTACGCTGGTAAACATGCCCAGTTGCGGTTGATTGATTACTCCTCAGGTTTCTGGGGTCACATCAATTTTGATCACTTACAAGCTTGCCATAAACTCATTTCAGATACGGATCCTTGAGTTTTCTTGGTGTTTCTGTAAGATGAAAAAAGACAAAGGACTTGTAAGAATAGAAGCGGTTTTTTTTTTTTAATCATTTACAGAATTTACAGCTCTCTTTGTTTTTCTTCTGTGATCAATCAGATCGTCTGTACTTTTATTTTATTTATACTTTATGTAGTGATTTCGGTGAACAATCCGTGTAGTAGAGCTCGGATGTTTTGAATTAGCTCTGCGGTATTTTCCCAACCGTTGAAACGAAAGTAACTTTATTCGCTCTTAAAAACCCAATACAATGGGAGTCATTTCTCTCCCTGAACCAAATTACAAACTCAAAACTAAATATAAAGGTAACGAGCTAACAGCGGGGTGTAAGAAGCTTTTTCTTAAAGTTAGTGTAAGATTAACATAAGAATTATGTGAAGAGTTTAGTAATGATCCCTGTAAAAATTGGGGCTTTTAAAGTAGCTGAAAGCACTTCAGAGCCTTTCTTTATCTTTATTGTTTGACTAAAAGCTGTAAAAGGTAGCAAAACGTATACTTACACCAGGAACCAGGGCCAATAGCACACATATCAGGAGAATGCACCCAACAACAGTTTCCTCTTTAATACATTGAAAACACTTTTTAGGCTATCCAAAGTACTTTTAGAGCTGTAGAAATTCATTTTAAGTGGTGCTATAAAATTTGTATCTGTTCGGTCACCCTAGGGGAACTTGGTCTTTTCGAAACTTTAAGGGCTTGTTGATTCGTGAAACGGTAGAGAGGTCAAAGCGATTGTTTGTTCTCTTAAAGAAGATACTATTTATTCCACTACTTCAGAGTTTGTTAAAGTTTCCTCAGAGTAAAGTAGAAAGGTAACATTGGTTACTGCTTTGAGAATGTCAAACCACGAGGAATTGAAACACGATAGAACTCCCTGGCTCTGTTTCCATCTTTCCAACAAGGGATGGTGTAGTACTTTTAAAAAATGACGACACAGAGTTATGGACGTTTGACATGTCCTCTTCTCTCCTGTCTCTCTCTGAGGTTACCCCAAGTGACGTTGTTTTTCTATTTTAGAGGAACGGATAGCCCTTTTTTATTCACCTGGACTACTGCATGTCTTTTGGTCAGATCACTACAGTTAAAAAACCACCTATCGATCGAAAGCGACCGTGACCACTTTGGGTGTTACGGTTTTAAAATAGATTTCCCACTTAAGCTCGATCTCCATGCTCGCTGTAAGTACTACTTTGCGAAGATCTTTTAGCGACCACAAGGAGGTATACCGTAACTTTAAAATTGCAATCCAATGACTTCTCTTTCAAAAAGTAGATGTGTCGGGACCTCGTCTTCGAAAAGAACCTCTATAGTTCAATTCTCGTAAGCATTCACCTTCCGTAAGCAAGCACTCAATTGTTTTCCCAGATTGGGAGGTCACTTACGGGAGGTTCGTCAACTCCCGAGGTGGGAGGGGGGCACTCGAGGAAAGTTTGGGTAGAGGTGTGCCGCCCAAATGCCACACCTTTGTTGAAGGTCCTGTTAAGTACTTTTCCATCGCGGTCAATGACTTTGGAATTAGATAAGATGATTGTTGTTATTGTTTTCAATTTATTTTATTATGCTATTTTACGGAAAAGAAAAACATCACTGGTGTACTTACCTAGTCAGTAACAAGTATAAAAATGCTGTTTAACCGGCCGTATAGGCACAAGAAAATGGATTTAGTAAGCTGATTCATAGTTTTGACACCGAGTATGTAGATGATCCCCTCAAGACATTTGTATGCACCTTCCGTTGTTTTGGGCGGGGTATGATTTTCAGAAAAAGGAAAAGCAGGTCATTGAGGTGGAACAGGTGGTCATTACTACGAAAAATAGCTTACTGTTACATTTTAGTGACCACAATGATGTCCTGCTGGTTCTAAAACAACAAAAAGGTGCATTAAATCTACCCGCTCGGTCTTCTTAAAAAACCCCTCGCTACGCGCTCGGTCACTAGGCTGATTTAACAACAGATCGGGAACGTCAGTTGACAACGGCGCGCACAGATCAAACAACTGGCTTGACCAATGGCAGTGCGATGAATGGGACATCGGGAGTCGCACTTAGTCCTTTCCGCGCGCTTTCCTGTCGTCAGCTGACGTCCCCGTTTTGTTACTAAATCAGCCTATTGTCTTTAAGACGACCTCGAAGCTCAGGCAAAAATTCTCAGCATCGATTTTTTGCAGTTATTGCATTACAAAATGTCGAAAAAAAGAAACACTGACCTTGGAATGATATAATGTACGGGGCTATAATCACCGTTATGATCAGTGAAAGTTTAACTTTTAGTTAAAGTATACGACACTCCATGTTGCTTTTTCATCATGGATCTGCCCGTAGCGGTGCTATCTTAGATTCTTATTTTGCGAGATGAAAATATTAATGTTGGCCGGGGTTTCAAAATTTATCATCTTTTGCATCATTACTTGTCTAAAAGGTGTCGATTTCGCATTTCCTTATAAAATTAGTTCAACTGAATAACTGTAAAAAGTAAAATTATGGGCACTCTGCCCAATGGCATCATTCGCGCCATGTACGGAAACCCGGATACCGGAATCTGGGAAATTCGGAACCCGGAAAAAAGTTTGCTGGTGGAAACCGAAATTCTGCACTTTGGAACCTGGAATGCAGTTCAAGAAATCCGGAATCCCACTGACGAATCCAGAATCCAAGTTCCACACTAACTGGAATCCAGTATCTGGAATCCGGAATCCAGGGTGTGGAATCCAGAAATCAAGAATGTCCCTTACATAGGACGACATTATTTTACTGGGAGGGGGGGGAGCAGGGGGGCAGGAGCCCGGGAGAAGAAAGGGTGGGAAGGGGGATCTCTACGACGACGGTAAGCGGGAGAGAAATTCGAAAAGGAAAGCTTTCGTTTTTTTTTTACTGCTTATCATCCGGTCAAAGAAACGAACCCAACAACTTCCATTTAACGTTCTCTGAGGCTTAAAGCAAAATTTTATACGCGAGAAAAGTCAAAAAACGAAAATTCGTACTCGGGATAAAAAAACTGCATTACTTCCGGTCACATTGGAAACCTTTTCAAGTCGCTTACATCATAGAGCGGTTTTCACCTGACTGTCGTAAAACCAAAACCAAAGTAAATACACTAGCCAACCAAAGGGCGTAGTAAAACCAAAACCAAACCAATTCCTCAATTACTTTCGACAGTCAAGTGAAAACCGCTCTAAGTCACGAATGAGATGGCATAACACAAGTTCACGTGTGTCGACTGTGTCAGTCGTGTCAGTGTCTCGTCTCTCTCGCTAAAGGGGGGGAGTCGGGAGACAATAAACATAAGGGTACGAAAGGCGGGAGGATGATCAACCCTGTCCCTCCCCCCCCCCCCCCCCCTCCCCCCGACACCGCTTTACTACCGCTACCAGAATTCTTCACGGTTTTTCTTTCTTGTGAAAATTAGGGCTTTCTTTTGAAAACCTCGCTGGGATGACATGACCACGGTATTTTAACATTACCTTGTAAATGAAACATGCATTGTTGTAAAGAGTACTTATTGAATATAATTTAAGAACTGGCGGCTTTTTTATTCATAAATTATGCTGAAAATGCTATTGATGCAAAAAATTATTCAACCAGTTTTCTAGCATTTTTTATTTTTAATTGACTCTGAAAATCCCTGCATTTAAATTAAGTCTGTCTGTCGTAAATGTAATAAGTGTCGTAGTCTTATCTAGCCTGTCTCGGGTTGCTTTTAGTTTTGTGATTATGTATTAATTTTAAGTATTCTTATATTTTTTAATTTTCTGAGCCCGCAGTAACTGGCTCCACGCTGTTTCGGAATCCCTGCCACTTTTTTTTTGTTACTTCGTTTGATTACCTGAATGTATTTATATTATGTTGGCGAAGCTAATAAAATAAAAAAAAATAAAATAACTTGTGTTTTCTTTACCTTCACGTAGTAAAAACAAATTAAGCATATTTGATAAAGCATAACAACAAACGGAGATTGGTGATAAAAGCAAATTAAACTGACACTAAGAAACAATGTATGGTTGTCATCCCCTCCCCAACCCCCACCCCCCCCCCCTCCCAAAAAAAAATATAACAAGAACAACAAGTTTTTTCAGTTTGCCATTAAATAGATTTTCACCGTTTCCGTTATCAATCGATAAAAATCACTTGATTGCTAACAATTTTTATTGATTCGATTTTTGTCTATTGGCTACTCCAAGATGTAACTACACCCGGAACTGCTACACCGACGTTATTTTGAAAGTGAGGCAGGTCTTAATGGTGAAAAACTGGGCGCTTACAAACCAGAAGAATATTTTAAACCTGGTTTTGAAGAAAAGATAAGATTTTTCAGAATTTTTTTAAAGATTTTTTTAAAAAGTGATAATTGTTTGATCCTTCGACTATCGATTGCAACTCAATTGTCAACAAATTTACTGCTTGCATGAAATCAGTTTTCATTTTTGGATAAACAGATAAACAGATATATCTTCGATATAAATCGATGAACCGGTAAAAATTAAGATAAATTGATAAACGAAACGAGTGTGTCATCGATTTCTACCGATTGATCGATACAATCGATATCAATCAAATCAGATTTACCGATTTTTATCGATTGACTACTCCGGGTTTCAATAGCTGTCGATGTAACAATTTTCGGAACAAATTGAGACAAAAAAAAAAAATAGGAACCTTAAGCAAGGACGACAACGACGGCAGGGAAAACGTCGTTAAAAAAATGAATTTGCATTCTTTCAAACTTAATCGCGTCTATTTGGACCCGCCCAATATGTCAAATGCAAGCGACTTTTCATGGAGTTGAATTCTTAAGGATTTTATTCAGGTTTAAAAAGACGAAGGAAAATTCGTCGTCGTATGTCCACGTCCTCCATAAAATGTCAAATTAGGAGGTTTTACGTCGTAGTCGTGCAGTGGACGTCAAAGAAATGTACTAAAAAGCGTGATGCACGTGCAGAGCTGTTGTTTTGATCATTAATTAAACCTATTGTTTTTTGAAGTCGTCATTGTGGTTGTCGTCGTCGTCGTAGTTGCTCAAGCTCCCTAATGTCGACAATCAAGAACATCTTAGCAGCTGTATCTCTTCTAACAGCCTTGTCGCCAGGCCCTTTTCACATGATATCTGAGAAGTTATTGGACGCACGGACGTTTAATATACTGCGCTGCGATAATCTGCTCTTCTGTTGTCATGCACAATATGGCCTCTTCGCCGTTTTACCTTCTGCTTGTTGTAAGTTTGAATTTTCTTTCGTCGAATGCTAAACCCGCTAGTTTACTGGATAACGGTGAGTAACAGTGAATCATTAATTTGCTATCGATTCAAAATGATATACCTATAAAATTTCCTGACCTCTTGGATTACTTAAAGAATAGACTCATGCAATGCGCAATCGTGTAAATTGCTAACGCATATTTTTAAAAGTCTATGTAGTCTTTTTAGTGTCATAGAGAACATTAATCGTAACTATGAAACAGAAAGCTTTATTTATTTTGCTATATTCTATGCATGAGAAATATGGTCTTTGAAACCCATTCCCTAGGGTACTCTATCCCCGACTGGCACTTCCGTATGTGCTGCTGAACAGGATATGTTTTTTTTTAGTCTTTTAGCCTGCGGACACAGACGTATCTCCGGTCTACCTGCAAATTAAATATAGTACATGCAAACTAAAAATTGTGCTGCAAATTGAAAATAGAAAACATATCGTTGCAAATTAAAAATGAAAAGTCCTGCGCGCGCAGTATGAGTGATGAGGACCTGGTCCGAGCCGTGGGAACTGGACTTACAGCCGTCGGCCCATTCATGTTTCATGTTTGTAATATTTTTAGTTTGCATGTACAATTTTTAATTTGCATGTCCTATTTTTAATTTGCAGCAACACTTTTAATTAGCAGGTAAAATTTTTAGTTTGCAGCAACATTTTTAATTTGCATGTGTGACCCTTCTGGGTCACCGTACTTCAGGATTTCTACCAAAAATTATTTTTTCCAAAATCATCTAATTCCATTGTGTCAGTTTGAAAAATTTTAATCTAAATTACGTCGGATACGAAAGGAATCAGGGCCATAAAATCAGTTCTCTCGACAGGGTAGCGAAATGCAGGAGTTTTGTGTAAGCAGAGTCAGGGTTTGAAGACTTTGGCGGGACCTCGGGAAACGGGTTCCTGGTCTAAATACAATTTCCTTTCTCCTTTTTTTAGAAAATTGCAAAGTAGAACTTAGTAATAAAATGAATTGATTGAACCTTGGTATAACGCTGCCTTGGTTTCCAGAGGGTCAAAAACGTGAAGAGCAAAAAAAAAACATGTCTTCATGATCACGCATCCCGTGCCGGGGGCAGCCCTGTCATGTCAGTATATTGTGTTGGCCTACGCAGATGTTTCTTCACGTAAATTAACTTGTACTAGAGTGGAGAAGTGTGACGTTATGTTACCATGGTAGCACTATTTCTGGATGACAACAAAACCAACGACGACTGCCACAGCAGGGAGAACGGCAAAAAATAATATGTTTATATTAACAAACAACAATTTTGCACGTACATCACGCTATTTTGTACACTTCTTTGCCTCGTTGCACCACTACGATATGAAACTTCTTAATTTCACGAGCCCGCTTTATGGAGGTGAACACAACACAAAAAATTGTCGCTATCTTTTTCTAAACTTAGATAACGATAAATACGGTCTCGAAGAAAATTTCGCCAAGATTTGCCAAATTAAATTAAAGAAAATTGAATAAGATCGGTGAAGTTTGAAATAGTGCGAATAGACTTTTAAGTGACTTTATCGGTTTGTTGTCCTCCAAAAATTTTGCTACGATGGCAACGTGACGTAACGACTTCTCCTTTCTATTCAAACCGAAACTCAATGATCCCTCTTATTATCTGCGCACCCCTAACGCTCACTCCTCATTAGGCCTAGGGATAGACTTGCCGTATAAACCGTTTCACTTCTAACCGTCTGGCCAAAAAAAAAAAACCCAAAATTAAATTTCGTTTTGTAAAATCGTAAGAAATAAATGGTACTCTGCAAAAGTTCTACTAAACAGGTTTCATTTGAATACCAGCACCATGGACTCAATGTTGTTCCGAGCTTCTTTTTCAAAGGAAGGCTAAGTGCAACAGGAAAGGTTTTGCACTTAGCCTCGTTTCTAAAGTGAAAGTTTATGGAACTCGGCAAAAATTACCTATTGTTGACAAAAGTCTGGTCGCTACTGCCCAAGCCAGCCCGGAAGGGTGGGGGGGGGGGGGGGTACTCCTGGGAATTCTTGGCGGGGGTATGCCTGACCCTATTTCAGACCAAAAAATGTCATTTTCCATACCTGTTTTCAGACCAGACCTCTAAAATCCATACCCGTTTTCAGACCTTGCTTTTAGGCAGAAATTATGTCATCATTACTTAGAGTAGAGCGCAAACAAAAAATTTCTTCAAACGCATTTCGAATTCACATATTTCTATTCAGTCGTTCTTATTCATTTGGGATTTAAAAGACAAGTATGTTCATACACTCCCGTAGTTTCCTCGAAAACTATACCCGATTCCACACCAAAATGGGAAAGTCTATACCCGTAATCAGACCATGTATTCGGTCGCTAGGGAAAAACAGCCATCCTATGTGCTAATTTGAGAACATAAGTATTTCTGCATAAAAATTAAAGCAGCGCTAAAGAAAATTCTGCACCGTTGCTAATTTAGGTGTTGAAGACGCATATGTATTCAATTTTTTTCAGGCTTTCTTTTTCGCATCTAAGTTGCGTGCATAACAGCGATGATTTTTCACGTATGGAAATTAATCTTTTCTTTAATTAAAACTTGCTTTGACTGAAACATTTTCCCCCTCACCAACAAACGACTATGATCGCAGGCTACCTATAACATCTTGTTTTCTTGTCTGCATGATAAAATTTGTATAGGTAATAGCATGATTTGTAGTGATATTTGGCATAAATACCACGCGGATATTTCAAAATTGTTATACGAAATTTCACGAGCCGCTAGGCGAGTGAAATTTGAGACAATTTTGAAATATCACAAGTGATATTTATGCCAAATATCACGTACAAATCATGCTATACCTATACAAATATCACGTACAAATCAAATTAAGCTGAAATACCACTGCTCTAAGCCAATCAAATTGCAGAAATTTTTCATGCAGTAGTATAAACTGAATAATTGATAGTGTACACAGCCAATTAATTTCAGTGACAGAACAGATTACTTTTACTCAAGTAACAAATACACTGAGTGAGAGCCTTTGAAGTTAAGTAGACCGAAGTAATTGACACGGAATATGAAATTCTACTACATGATTTCTTGCATCATAATCTTGTATAAAAGCATGGCCACGTTTGTAAGAAGTCATTCTTGTAATGAAGGTATGTTTAAGAACCTTTTTTTCTAATGTTCTTGGAACGCTAACAGTTAGCCAAATTAAGCAGCAATTTAACATCGAGGAGGGATATTTTGCGCATTTAACAGAATTGTGGTTTTGTTGATAAAATTCCCCCTCGCTGCAGTTTTCGAATTAAATACAACCATTATTTCTCCACTCTGTTCCATGTTTTTGTTTTTTTCGATTTGATATATTCTTTTTCGTAGTGAGTTCAGCCCTCTAAGTTACTAAAATGCAAGCTCTTTGAGAGAAACTTAAGGAAAAGTATTCTTAAACGTTTAAGTAACCGGTCTGTTACTTACTGAAAAGAGTTCACGTAATGTTTTGTTTCCAAGTCAGTTGTTTTTCCATTAATTTTATACTATACGCTTTTTAAAAAACCATTTTGACATATCTGAGTGCTTAAAAGTCGCTTGACATTAAGTATTATACGGGACTTACCAATACTGCATTTAAAAGGTTAGAAGCTGCAGCTGCTAACAGCTAGATATCCAAGGTCCTGTGTTTTACTTTGAGTATCACCACCACTGGAGACTCAGCTGGACTTATTTTGAAACAAGACAAATGCGACTACATGGTGGAGAGTGTTTAGTCTTGACTGTCACGTCTTGTGAATTTTTTAATGAAGGGAAGTTGACCTCCAACAGTGCAATATTTACCTAGATTCATGGCATTCAGATTTAGACTGTGTTTGAATTATTTACGCTGACTGTTTCTGAATTATTTACGCCGATGGTATCGCATTTATACTACTACGTGAGAAATTTCTTCAATTTGATTGGCTAAGAGCAGTGGTATTTCAGCTTAATCTGAAATACCTACATGTGAAAATTACAAAACCTTTGCGGGTAGTAGCATAAACAAATAATAGCATGATTTGTACGTGATATTTGGCATAAATACCACTAGTGATATTTCAAAATTGACTCAAATTTCACTCGCCTAACGGCTCGTGAAATTACGTACAACAATTTCGAAATATCACTCGTGGTATTTTACCCAAATATCACTACAAATCATGCTATTACCTACAATAATTATAGACGGTAAGACGTTTCACATAGACGTACCTTCTTTCATTTGAAACATTTTGCGAAATCAGAGTTCTTTGGATTAGGTTATTTTACCAAGTCAATTATAGTGGACAAAGTCAACGTATTTGGAGAAGGCCAAGAACCTACTTAGCTTCCGAAACTGTAGAAACAAATCTACCTCGCTACTTAACTATGAAGAAAGACAAAACAAATCTTTAACTGATGGCAACTTGTGAGGTTTATAATGGTTATTGAACTGAGTGGAGTGCAATTTGGTCTAAAATGAATCATACGCGTGATCTTAAGTATTATGATTTCAGACCAAAACTGCACGACACGAAGTTCAATTACCACTGTTAGTAGCCGGTTTGATGAAAAGCGGAAACAAAAAGGCTTTTACATTTCATTTTGTATTAAAAACAGGAATGATTCACAGTCCGCAACCCACCATCCAAAATTCAGAATCATTCACTGCAGTGCACTGCAGTTACTTGCAGTAAAAAGCCTGTAGTGTGAATTATCAACCTCAACTTTATTTTTTACTCTGTTTACAGGGTGTAACTTAGTACTAACAATTATTTGAAAATATATTATTACACAAGTACTTATTGACCCTGGGTACCAGAGGTTTTTTTGCGTGCGGTGGAAGGCCGACACATCTTCGGCTGAAGGCCGAAGTTACGAGCGGGGAAGGTACGTGCACAGTGACCAAAGAAACGACAGCTTTCGAGCTGGCCACTGTCAGGTTATCGGTAGAAATCATAAAGGTCCACGATTTATAAATATGGTAATGGGCATTCAAGCTAAAGTTATATACTAAGTTTACATAATATAGCTTAAGGTTATCAGGAACAGGCTTGATTCTTACTTGGCAGAGGCAAAATATGATGAACAAAAATAATCAGAATTTTCATCGATAGGCTGTTACAGGTGGAGAGGGATGGCTGGGGGGGGGGGGGGGGGGTAGTGAGTGTTTGAGGTGGAGAAGTGGGAGTAGCCTGTGTACATACCCCCCTCCCCTCAGGAAAAATGAGTGTAGTTGTCAATGTGATGATTTTCAGATTGCCTGCTATGTATTGACGACAGGCCCTAAAACCAATCAAAATCCCTCATTTACATGATGCAGTGATAGATCATTCTCTCTTGTCTACGAGCAACAGCTAATCAAATTATTTTTCACACATTCCGGGAAAAATCACGTGGCCTCCATACACGATTAGCAACGGTGAATCACAGACCCCCCTTCACCGATTTTTCCTGATGGGAGGGGGGCGGGGGTCCGTACACAGGCTGAGGTGGGAGTTTTTCATTTCAGCGTTAGAATTTTAACATTCTGCGGAGCTTAACTAGAGACTTTTGTTCTTGGGCCATCGTAGTTTGATCAAAGAAAAAAAACACAAACAGCGGTGATAAATATTGTGAGTTTTCGCATTTTTTATAAACTTGACGTTTCGTATGCTATTCAAAATATATTTTCAAAAGTGATCTTAAGTGACCGTTGAAGAAAGAATGCTAACCGCTAAACAATACACGGAATCCTTATTTAAATTTGAATAGGAAACCCAAATGGACTCTATTACAAGTGTTAAAAATATATAGTTCTGCTATTTTTTTTCTTAAGGTCCTTGTCGCGAATTGGCGTTCCCAAGTTTTCTTTTCTTTGCCGACAAGCGCCTGAAGAACCACACCATAAAAACGTTAAAAGTTCGCGATCTGGATGAGTGTGAGTTGAGGTGTTACTACGAGCACAATTGTGTCAGCGTTAATTTTGAAAACAAAATGGTTGGAAATGGAAAATACAGCTGTGAATTGAACAATTCTACACACGGAGAACCCGATAAAGACTTTGTGGAGACATCAAATTTCCTTTATCGTGGAACAAACGTAAGATCATTAAATTCTAACGTTATCCAGCTACAGTCTCCGAGCCTATTAATACCATAACCCAACGCCTCGTCCAAAGGGAAACGGCTGGAGCTCACCCTTTGGGCTTGACTGTGTTACAATATTTTGCAAAGATCAAAAGTTAAGGAGATAGTTTCTGTTCGTGATAACTGCACGGGATGATGTGAATATTATGGAATTTGACGTGCTGAGGGCCAGGTACGTCATTTATGATGGCAGCCATGTTGGTTGTCATATTGGATGTCATTGAAAATTCAGATTTATCGCAATGGAGTAAACGCAAACCATCTTTCTTCTGACCCCCCCCCCCCCCCCCCCCTTGCCGACTAAATCTGACAACTACACTAGGTCTCTTCCTTTCGCCAGCCATTCTCATTTACTCTCCGAAACGCAAGTTTTTCTCCCTAGACGGTTTTGTTTCAACTGTAGCCGTTTTTGAGAAATTTCTCTTTATTATTATTTTAAGATCGAAAATTTTTGTAATTACCTCTTAAACTGCAAGTGCCTTCCAAAAGAAAGCGTTTTTTGCTACTTAAAGAACATTAACAATTTAATTTAACTTGTTAAACACCTTAAAACAACGCCCCCTTATGTATGTAAGACGGGCTAATCCCTAAACCCGACGTTTAGAGTTGGGCTCGGACTACCAATCTTTACTCACTTTCCTTGAATCGTGATAAGGCGGACACCTCTAGCAAAGGTTTAGAAAAGGCTCAGAAGCATGAAGCAATATCTATTTTCCATAATATTTTCCCCAGAATCCTTGTGGTAGTTCTCCATGCAAAAATAACGGGACTTGTCAATCAGGATTTACCAAGAAAGGATATCACTGCTTGTGTCGAGGCTGGACAGGTGCAATATGCCAAATGGGTAGGTCTGAAAAATGGACTAAATGAACGCAGTAGTTATGAAACCACGCAAGCTGTACCGCACTTAAAAGGAAGAAACCACATGTGAGACATTAATTTGAAAAAAAGTATATCCGCTGTAATATTAGCCCTGCCATTGTCGACAAAACCATCACAAGCGCATCAAGCGCAGGGCCTTCCAGACGGAAGCAGCATTTTCAGGAGCTCGTGCATTGATGAAAGACTTTTCCATTTACTTTGGAGTGGATTCAGGATTTGCGGCACGTTTCTCTTTACTTTCACCTTCGTTTAGCCTAAAATTCTCGATCTGAGTTATAATTTGAAGTTGAGTTAATTTTCGGTGGACTGTCGACCTGTCGTGTAAACGAGACAGTTCCACTGTCCAGTCATCGTTTTCTTTGCAAAGTAACTGAATGAGTCTTCTAATAACTATCTTCACCTAGATATTAACGAATGTGATGAAAAAAGTCACGAGTGTAGCCAGAACGCAGATTGTAAAAACACAAAGGGATCTTACAGATGCAAATGCAAGACTGGATTCTATGGAGATGGATACAACTGCACAGGTATCCCAGTGTTTATTTGGGTCCTTAGTTGTTGTAAACAGTTTAGAAAATATCCATGCAGCTAACATCAATGAACTGCAAAAGATCATCCTCTTAGGAACGACAGGTATACTAAGACGATTTCTGTCCATCCAGTAAAATACCCCTCTAGCACCTCAGGACCAAGGAATGGGCCAGTTTCTAACAGACTACAAGGAACAACAACAATAATAATAATATACAATAATAATAATAATTAATTAAAGAGCCGTTATCCAGAAGAAAAGGTAGAAGAGTGGATTTTAAATCCGGCGTGCTGATGGAAGTGGAAAGCTCAGTTATAAGCGAGGTATTATTTCTCTGGCCAAGAAGGCGAAAAGGGGAGCTTGTAACAGAAATATTATGCTAGTATACCATTGATCTATTTGCTTAGGAAAGAGAGGGAGAGAAGACTTAAAAGAAAGGGCGGCTTATTCACTGTCTTCCTCTTTACAAAGAATATAAAGGCAAGTGAGAAGTAAGTGGTTAATTCACACTATTACAATGTTATTCTAGATATCAACGAATGTCAAGAAGAACTAAGATGCGGAAAGGACGCAGCTTGTACGAACACTGAAGGATCTTTCAGATGCACCTGCAATATTGGTTACTATGGAGATGGATACATCTGCACAGGTATACCACTGTTAGTGCAAACTTCCCAAGACTGAAAGCAGTTGCAAGCGAGGGTAAAAGACAGCACTGATTGATCACCATCAGAAAAACAGCCTGAAATATGATGATGTTTATAGGTTTGAGGTTGCCAATAGTTCCTGGTAAAGAAAAATTTAGCTTTTGTAAAAAAACCAGTGCAACGAACACCAACGAATCTTCTATAGTTTGAGGTATTGGATGCTTTGACAGTTATGATCGTAAATCATGTAAATCGTAAGCTTTTAAACCAAGGATTATATAAGAAAGGACTGGTTTGTCTTTTAGAAGAGCTAAGGAAAATTCTTTATGCATAAATCAATTCCAGCTGCGCCCAGCCCCCTCCCCGGGCTGACCCCCGGGCATTAGCAGTTTTTTTCCTTGGATGGCAAATTCCCGGGGGTGGGGACTCTTGAGCTGTCAAATCCCCCGGAGTAGGGACGAAAAAAGAGGGCAAATGCCCCGTCCTCCGTCAACACTGCAACATTTTTTATTGATCGCACGGTCGAGTAGTGCCATTTTAAGCATTTTAATGTGCGATTTTTTGTTTCAATTAACGTCTTTCTTTGTAATAGTGCTATTCTAATTGAGACTTCACGCCGTGACGACACCAGTTTATGGTTTTAGTATTGTTATAAAATTAATGACATTTTAGAAATTAATAGTGCCCTGTAAAGTTAACTGCAATGAATAGTTTTATAAATATGAAAGGGTGTTCTTCAAATAGTATCAAGAGAAACTTGATTCAATAACCCAAAAAACGTTGATTCACGTCGATAGCTCCCGCGTTTCGCTATATAATTCTGGCTAGATAAGCAATGAAGAAATGCATGCATAAAATCGAGAACATGCCTTTACAAACCTCTTCAATTTTTTCCCGGCCTTGAAATGAGCCAATCTGCTTGCTTTTCAAGTAAAATCCTGTGTGTAGCTAAATTCTGATAGGAAACCGCGTGCGTGTCAAAAGCTCGGGGTTGGCAAATGCCCGGCCCCCGGGCAGGGCAAAATTTGCAAATGCCCCACCTCCGGGACTGAGGGCGGGCAAATGCCCCGCAGTAGCCCTGAGGGGGAGGGGGGGGGCTGGGCGCGGCTGGAATTGACTGATGCATTAACAACTGCCTCTGGCAACATAGTGTCTCATCGCTCGCAGAAATGTTGGTCAGTCTGATATTTTTCTAACGAAGTAAAAACTGGTTTGGCTGCTTCTTCTGGTTTAATTCTTCTCGATCTTTATAATAATTATGCTTATGACAATTTCACTATTAAAACGGTCTCCTATGGTTTCTCTTTTAATACGAACAAGTTGATTATCTCACAGTCACAGTCATCTCACTCTCTGATCTTAAATATCTTTTGTTCTCAAACTAGAGTGTTACACAATATTTGACTTCGAAGACCATGATTTGTCAAATTGGACTTTGAATGGCACTGCATTCAATAATCAGCCAACATACGGGAATAACACGTTATCAAGGAGGGGTAGGGCTTGGAGCAACCACAAAGGGGATTGGTGGATTGGTACCTTCGAGAATCGGCCCAGTCCCTCTGAACCGTTTGGGGGACAGCAAGGTGATGGTCCTCAAGGCTCATTGACGTCACCCAGTTTTCAGATTACTGGAAAATTGCTTACCTTCCTGATTGGAGCAGGCTGCAGAGGTTATACAAGTCCAAACATTCGTGCCGAGCTTATTGTTGATGGGGTAGTGGTTCGCAAGGAGACACCGACTGAATGTGATGGGGCTATGAAAGAGAAAAGTTGGAATGTAACAGATTACGCTGGTAAACATGCCCAGCTGCGGTTGATTGATTACTCCTCAGGTTTCTGGGGTCACATCAATTTTGATCACTTACAAGCTTGCCATAAACTCATTTCAGATACGGATCCTTGAGTTTTCTTGGTGTTCATTTTGAGCAGTTCTGTAAGATGAAAAAAGACAAAGGACTTGTAAGAATAGAAGCGGTTTTTTTTTTTTAATCATTCACAGAATTTACAGCTCTCTTTGTTTTTCTTCTGTGATCAATCAGATCGTCTGTACTTTTATTTTATTTATACTTTATGTAGTGATTTCGGTGAACAATCCGTGTAGTAGAGTTCGGATGTTTTGAATTAGCTCTGCGGTATTTTCCCAAACGTTGAAACGAAAGTAACTTTATTCGCTCTTAAAAACCCAATACAATGGGAGTTATTTCTCTCCCTGAACCAAATTACAAACTCAAAACTAAATATAAAGGTAACGAGCTAACAGCGGGGTGTAAGAAGCTTTTTCTTAAAGTTAGTGTAAGATCGACATAAGAATTATGTGAAGAGTTTAGTAATGATCCCTGTAAAAACTGGGGCTTTTAAAGTAGCTGAAAGCACTTCAGAGCCTTGCTTTATCTTTATTGTTTGACTAAAAGCTGTAAAAGGTAGCAAAACGTATACTTACACCAGGAACTGGGGCCAATAGCACATATATCAGGAGAATGCACCCAACGACAGTTTCCTCTTTAATACATTGAAAACACTTTTTAGGCTATCCAAAGTACTTTTAGAGCTGTAGAAATTCATTTTAAGTGGTGCTATAAAATTTTTATCTGTTCGGTCACTCTAGGGGAACTTGGGTCTTTTCGAAATTTTAAGAGCTTGTTGATTCGTGAAACGGTAGAGAGATCAAAGCGATTGCAGGTTCTCTTAAAGAAGATACTATTTATTCCACTACTTCAGAGTTTGTTAAAGTTTCCTCAGACTAAAGTAGAAAGGTAACATTGGTTACTGCTTTGAGAATGTCAAACCGCGAGGAATTGAACACGATAGAACTCCCTGGCTCTGTTTCCATCTTTCCAACAAGGGATGGTGTAGTACTTTTAAAAAAGGACGACACAGAGTTATGGACGTTTGACATGAGGTGTACCGCCCAAATGCCACACCTTTGTTGAAGGTCCTGTCAAGTACTTTTCCATCGCGGTCAATGACTTTGGAATTAGATAAGATGATTGTTGTTATTGTTTTCAATTTATTTTATTATGCTATTTTACGGAAAAGAAAAACATCACTGGTGTACTTACCTAGTCAGTAAAAATTATAAAAATGCCGTTTAGCCAGCCGTATAGGCACAAGAAAATGGATTTAGTAAGCTGATTCATAGTTTTGACACCGAGTATGTAGACGATCCCCTCAATGCACCTTCCGTTGTTTTGAACGGGGCAAGATTTTCAGAAAAAGGAAAAGCAGGTCATTGAGGTGGAACAGGTGGTCATTACTACGAAAAATAGCCTACCGTTCCATTTTAGCGACCACAAGAATGTCTTGCTGGTTCTAAAACAATGAAAAGGTGCATTAAATCTACCCGCTCGGTCCGCGCTACGCGCTCGGTCATTGTCTTTAAGACGGCCTCGAAGGAGCCCGGGAGAAGAAAGGGCGAGAAGGGGGATCTCTACAACGGCGGGAAGCGGGGAAGAAATTCAAAAAGACAAGCTTTCGTTATTTGTTATTGGTTATCATCCACTCAAAGAAACGAACCCAAACAACGTCCATTTAACGTTCTCCGAGGCTTAAAGCAAAATTTTATATGCGAGAAAAGTCAAAAACCAAAAATTCGTACTCGGGATAAAGAAAAAACAGCATTACTTGCGGTCAAATTGGAAACCTTTCCAAGTCGCTTACACCATAGGTCATGAGTGAGATGGCATGACACATGTACACGTGTGTGGACTGTGTCAGTCGTGTAAGTGTCTCGTCTCTCTCGCTAAAGGGCGGGAGTCGGGAGACAAAGGGATACAAGGGTACGGAAGGCGGGAGGATGATCAACCCTGTCCCATCCCCCAACCCCCCCCCCCCCCCCCCCCCCCACCGCTTTACTACTGCTACCAGAATCCTTCATGGTTTTTCTTTCTTGTGAAAATTAGGGCTTTCTTTTTAAAACCTCGCTGGGATGACATGACCACGGTATTTTAACATTACCTTGTAAATGAAACATGAATTGTTGTAAAGAGTGCTTATTGAATGTGATTTAAGAACTGGTGGCTTTTTTTATTCATAGATTACGCAGAAAATGCTATTGATGCAAAAAATTATTCAACCAGTTTTCTAGCATTTTTTTATTTTTAATTGACTGTGAAAATCCCCGCAATTAAATTAAGTCTGTCTGTCTTAAATGTAATAAGTGTCGTAGTCTTACTCAGCCTGTCTCGTGTTGCTTTTAATTTCGTGATTATGTACTAATTTTAACTATTCTTATATTTTTTAATTTCTGAACCCGCAGTAACTGGCTCACGCTGTTTCGGAATCCCTGCCACTTTTTTTGTTGTTACTTCGTTTGATTACCTGAATGTATTTATATTATGTTGGCGAAGCTAATAAAAAAAAAAAAAAAAAATAACTTGTGTTTTATTTACCTTCACGTAGTAACAACAAATTAAGCATATTTGATAAAGCATAACAACAAACGGAGATGGGTGACAAAAGCAAATTAAACTGACACTGACACTAAGAAACAATGCATGGTTGTCATCCCCTCCCTGGCCCCAACCCCCACCACCCCCTCCCCCCCCCCCCTAAAAATATAACAAGGACAACACGTTTTTTCAGTTTGCCATTAAATAGATTTTCACTGTTTCCGTTATCAATCGATAAAAATCACTTGATGGCTAACAGCTTTTATTGATTTCGATTTTTGTCTATTGGCTACTCCAGGATGTAACTACACCCGGAACTGCTACACCGACGTTATTTTGAAAGGGAGGCAGGTCTTAATGGTGAAAAACTGGGCGCTTACAAACCAGAAGAATATTTTAAACCTGGTTTTGAAGAAAAGATAAGATTTTTAAGAATTTTTAAAAATATTTTTTTAAAAAGGGATAATTGTTTGATCCTTCGACTATCGATTGCAACTCAATTGTCAACAAATTTACTGTTTGCATGAAATCAGTTTTCATTTTTGGATGAAGAGATGATCAGATATATCTTGCGATATAAATCGATGAAATCGGTAAAAATCAAGATAAATCGATAAACGAAACGAGTGTGTCATCGATTTCTACCGATTGATCGATACAATCGATATCAATCAAATCAGATTTACCGATTTTTATCGATTGACTACTCCGGGTTTCAATAGCTGTCGATGTAACAATTTTCGGAACAAATTGAGACAAAAAAAAAAAATAGGAACCTTAAGCAAGGACGACAACGACGGCAGGGAAAACGTCGTTAAAAAAATGAATTTGCATTCTTTCAAACTTAATCGCGTCAATTTGAACCCGCTCAAAATGTCAAATGCAGGCGACTTTTCATGGAGTTGAATTCTTAAGGATTTTAGTCAGGTTCAAAAAAAGGAAGGAAAATTCGTCGTCGTATGTCCACGTCCTCCATAAAACGTCAAATTAGGAGGTTTTACGTCGTAGTCGTGCAGTGGACGTCAAAGAAATGTACTAAAAAGCGTGATGCACGTGCAGAGCTGTTGTTTTGATCATTAATTAAACCTATTGTTTTTTTTGAAGTCGTCATTGTGGTTGTCGTCGTCGTCGTAGTTGCTTAAGCTCCCTAATGTCGACAATCAACGACATCTTAGCAGCTGTATCTCTTCAAACAGCCTTGCCAGGCCCTTTTCCCACGATATCTGAAAAGTTATTAGACACACGGACGTTTAATATACTGCGCTGGGATAATTTTAATTTTGCTATCGATTCAAAATGATATACCTATAAAATTTCCCAACCTCTTGGATTACTTAAAGAATAGACTCATGGAATGCGCAATTATGTGAATTGCCTACGCATATTTTTAAAAGTCCATTTTTCCTTGTAGTCTTTTTAGTGTCATAGAGAACATTAATCGTAACTATGAGACAGAAAGCTTTATTTAGGTCCTATTTACATGAAGGTGGGGCACCCCAGGTAGGTGAGGTAACCCGCTTAGGAGGGGTAACCCGCCTGTCCACATAATCTCTCATTTAATTTGATCACGTTTTAATACATGATAAATGGGGTGACCCGCAAAGGCAGGTAGCCCAGTCTGGCAGACCCGGTAACCGTCTCAGCCGGGGGCAAATTTTGCCGTGTAAACGTTTCAAGGTGGGGTAACCCGCCTGGCCGGGGTCCGATTCGTGATACATCAAATTCGCGCAAAATTCACGTTGGTGGTGGCTTTGCATCATTATTAAAGTTAACAATAGAAAACCATCACACTGAAGGTTGCAGCAAGAGCAACAAGTGAGTGTAGAAGAGCATTAATCGCCAAAACATGTGGTTTGCGATCATGTTTCTTGTTTACCTGCTTAGCGACCATTCAATAAGCTTGAGAAAGTGCACCCCGGGATGGCCTGGTTGTAAAATTGCATGTGAAGGAGGGTTAATTTTTTACCCCACCTAAGCGGGTAACCTCACCTGCCTGGGGTCCCCCACCTCCATGTAAACAGGCCCTCATTTTGCTGTATTGCATGAGAAATATGGTCCCTAGGGTACTCTAGTCCCGGTGAGCACTTCCATATGTGCCGCTGAACAGGATATGGTTTTTCTGAGTCTTTTAGCCTGCGGACACAGACGTATTTACGGTCGTCTGACGTTTGTGTCCGTAGGCTATGAGTCTTCAGGATTCGTACCCAAAATTATTTTTTCCAAAATCATCTAATTCCAGTGTGTCAGTTTAAAAAGTTTTAATCTAAATTACGTCATTCTGTATGGGAAACGAAACGAATCAGGGCCCTAAAAAAAGTTCTCTCGACAGGGTAGCGAAATGCATGATTTTTGTCTAAACAGAGTCAGGTTTTGAAGACTTTGGCGGGACCTCGGGAAACGGGTTCCTGGTCTAAACACAAAATCCTTTCCCCCTTTTTTTTCAAAAATTGCGAAGAGGAACTTAATAATAAAATGAATTGATTGAACCTTGGTATAACGCTGCCTTGGTACGGGGTTTCAAGAGGGTCAAAAACGTGAAGAGCAAAAAACGTGTCTTCATGATCACGCATCCCGTGCCGGGGGCAGCCCTGTCATGTCAGTATATCGTGTTGGCCTACGCAGATGTTTCTTCACGTAAATTAACTTGTAATAGAGTGGAGAAGTGTGACGTCACGTTACCATGGTAGCACTATTTCTGGATGACAACAAAATCAACGACGACTGCCACAGCAAGGAGAACGGCAAAACATAATATGTTTATATTAACAAACAACAACTTTGCACGTGCGTCACGCTATTTTGTACACTTCTTTGCCGTCGTTGCACCATTACGACATGAAACTTCTTAATTTCACGAGCCCGCTTTATGGAGTAGGTGAACACAACACAAAAAATTGTCGCTTTCTTTTTCTAAACTTAGATAACGATAAATATGGTCCCAAAGAAAATTTCGCCAAGATTTGCCAAATTAAATTGAATGAAATTGAATAAGATCGGTGAAGTTTGAAATAGTGCGAATAGACTTTTAAGTGACTTTATCGGTTTGTTGTCTTCCAAAAATTTTGCTACCATGGCAACGTGACGTAACGACTTCTCCTTTCTATTCAAACCGAAACTCAATGATCCCTCTTATTATCTGCGCACCCCTAACGCTCACTCCTCATTATGCCTTGGGATAGACTTGCCGTATAAACCGTTTCACTTCTAACCGCCTGGCCAAAAAAAATCCCCCCAAAATAAATTTCGTTTTGTAAAATCGTAAGAAATAAATGGTACTCTGCAAGCGTTCTACTTAATAGGTTTCATTTGAATACCAGCACCATAGGATTTCGCCCACAGACTCATTGTTGTTCCGAGCCTCTTTTTCAACAGGAAAGGTTTTGCACTCAGTAGCCTCGTTTCTAAAGTGAAAGTTTATGGAACTCGACAAAAATTACCTATTATTGACAAGAGTCTGGTCGCTACTGCCCAAGCCAGCCCGGAAGGGAGGTGGGGGGGGGGGGGGGGGCGGGTACTCCTGGGAATTCTTGGCGGGGGTGTACCTGACCCTATTTCAGACCAAAAAATGTCATTTTCCATACCTGTTTTCAGACCAGACCTCTAAAATCCATACACATTTTCAGACCTTGTCTTTAGGCTGAAATTATGTCATCATTACTTAGATTAGAGCGCAAACAAAAAATTTCTTCAAACGCATTTCGAATTCACATATTTCTATTCAGTCGTGTATTCATTTGGGATTGAAAAGACAAGTATGTTCATATTCTCCCGTAGTTCCCTCGAAAACCATACCTGATTCCGGACCAAAATGGGAAAGTCTTTACCCGTATTCAGACCATGTATTCGGTCGCTAGGGAAAAACAGCCATCCTATGTGCTAATTTGATAACATAAGTATTTCTGCATAAAAAGCAGCGCTAAAGAAAATTCTGCACCGTTGCTAATTTAGGTGTTGAAGACGCGTATGTATTCAATTTTTTTCAGGCTTTCTTTTTCGCATCTAAGTTGCGTGGATAACAGTGATGATTTTTCACGTATGGAAATTAATGTTTTCCTTAATTAAAACTTACTTTGACTGAAACATTTTCCCCACACCAACAAACAACTATGATCGCAGGCTACCTATAACATCTTGTTTTCTTGTCTGCATGATAAAATTCACTGAATAATTGATAGTGTACACAGCCATCTGTTTTCATTACACATCTTCCTTGTTAACAGTGACAGAACAGATTACTTTTACTCAAGTAACAAATACACTGATTGAGAGCCTTTGAAGTTGAGTAGACCGAAGTAATTGACACAGAATATGAAATTCTACTACATGATTTCTTGCGTCATAATCTTGTATAAAAGCATGGCCACGTTTGTAAGAAGTCATTCTTATAATGAAGGTATGTTTAAGAACCTTTTTTTCTAATGCTCTTGGAACGCTAACAGTTAGCCAAACTTTGCAGCAATTTAACAGAGGAGGGATATTTTGCGCATTTAACAGAATTGCGGTTTAGTTGATAAAATTCCCCCGCGCTGCAGTTTTCGAATTAAATACAACCATTATTTCTCCACTCTGTTCCATGTTTTTGTTTTTTTCGATTTGATATATTCTTTTTCGTAGTGACTTCAGCCCTCTAAGTTACTAAAATGCAAGCTCTTTGAGAGAAACTTAAGGAAAAGTATTCTTAAACGTTTAAGTAACCGGTCTGTTACTTACTGAAAAGAGTTCACGTAATGTTTTGTTTCCAAGTCAATTGTTTTCCCATTAATTTTATACTGTAAGCTTTTTTAAAAACATTTTGACATATCTGAGTGCTTAAAAGTCGCTTGACATTAAGTATTATACGGGACTTAAGACGCTTAGTTAATTAACCAGCACTGCGTTTAAAAGGTTAGAAGCTGCATCTGCTAACAGCTAGATATCCAAGGTCTTGTGTTTTACTTTGAGAACCACCACCAACTGGAGACTCAGCTGGACAAATGCGACCACATGGTGGAGAGTGTTTAGTCTTGACTGTCACGTCCTGTGAATTTTTTAATGAAGGGAAGTTGACCTCCAACAGTGCAATATTTACCTTATTTACGCTGACTGTTTCTGAATTATTTACGCTGATGTTATCGCATTTATACTACTACACGACAAATTTCTTCAATTTGATTGGCTAAGAGCAGTGGTATTTCAGCTTAATTTGAAATACCTACATGTGAAAATTACAAAACCTTTGCGGGTAGTAGTATAAACAAATAATAGCATGATTTGTACGTGATATTTGGCATAAATACCACTAGTGATATTTCAAAATTGACTCAAATTTCACTCGCCTAACGGCTCGTAAAATTACGTACAACAATTTCGAAATATCACTCGTGGTATTTATGCCAAATATCACTACAAATCATGCTATTACCTATACTAATTATAGATGGTAAGACGTTTCACATAGAGGTACCTTCTTTCATTTGAAACATTTTGCGAAATCAGAGTTCTTTGGATTAGGTTATTTTACCAAGTCAATTTTAGTGGACAAAGTCAACGTAATTGGAGAAGGTCAAGAACCTACTTAGTTTCCGAAACTGTAGAAACAAATCTACCTCACTACTTAATTATGAAGAAAGACAGAACAAATCTTTAACTGATGGCAACTTGTGAGGTTTATAATGGTTATTGAACTGAGTGGAGTGCAATTTGGTCTAAAATGAATCACACGCGTGATTACAGCGGTCAGCGGTCAGCATGGCGGCAGGTCGTGCTTTTGCGAGCTCCGCCATTTTTGTTCCTGCTTTCGGCTTTTTTTCGCCTCTCGACTTGTTGGATTTCCATGCCTTCGGTGCTGAGTCTCCTGTGCTGTGATATTGTTAGCAATACTCCTCCACCACTACGTTCAAATTTCCAGTCATTAACGTAACGATTAAAAAATGAAAATTTAAAATAGTTTGTCCTTGCTGCTCTAGGCCTGATTTTAAAGTCATGGTTTCTTCTAGTTCTTGTCGGGCCAGTCAGATCCACATATGTGATATAATGAATATCAGAATAGCCAAGTATTATGATTTCAGACCAAAACTGCACTACACGAAGTTCAATTACCACTTTAAGTAGCCGGTTTGATGAAAAGCGGAAACAAAAAGGCTATTACATCTCATTTTGTATTAAAAACAGGAATGATGCGATATAGTATCCACATTAATTCACAGTCCGCAATCCACCATCCAAAATTCAGAATCATTCACTACAGTGCACTGCAGTTACTTGCAGTAAAAAGCCTGTAGTGTGAATTATCAACCTCAACTTTATTTTTTACTCTGTTTACAGGGTGTAACTTAGTACTAACAATTATTTGAAAATATATTATTACACAAGTACTTATTGACCCTGGGTACCAGAGGTTTTTTTGCGTGCGGTGGAAGGCCGACACATCTTCGGCTGAAGGCCGAAGTCACGAGCGGGGAAGATACGTGCACAGTGGCCAAAGAAGCGACAGCTTTCGAGCTGGCCACTGTCAGGTTAGCGGTAGAAATCATAAAGGTCCAAGATTTATAAATATGATAATGGGCATTCAAGTTAAAGTTATATACTAAGTTTACATAATATAGCTTTAGGTTATCAGGAACAGGCTTGATTCTTACTTGACAGAGGCAAAATATGATGAACAAAAATAATCAGAATTTTCATCGATAGGCCGTTACAGGTGGAGAGGGATGGTTGGGCGGGGGGGAAGGGTGGGGTAGTGAGTGTTTCAGGTGGAGAAGTGGGAGTAGCCTGTGTACATACCCCCCTCCCCTCAGGAAAAATGAGTGTAGTTGTCAATGTGATGATTTTCAGATTGCCTGCTATGTATTGACGACAGGGCCTAAAACCAATCAAAATCCCTCATTTACATGATGTAGTGATAGATCATTCTCTCTTGTCTACGAGTAACAGCTAATCAAATTATTTTCCACACATTCCGGGAAAAATTACGTGGCCTCCATACACGATTAGCAACGGTGAATCCCAGACCCCCCTTCTCCGATTTTTCCTGACGGGAGGGGGGCGGGGGTCTGTACACAGGCTGAGGTGGGAGTTTTTCATTTCAGCGTCAGAATTTTAACATTCTGCGGAGCTTAACTAGAGACTTTTGTTCTTGGGCCATCGTAGTTTGATCAAAAATAACAGCGGTGATAAACATTGTGAGTTTTCGCATTTTTTATAAACTTGACGTTTCGTATGCTATTCAAAATACATTTTCAAAAGTGATCTTAAGTGACCGTTGAAGAGAGAATGCTAACCGCTGAACAATATACGGAATCCTTATTTAAATTTGAATAGGAAACCCAAATGGACTCTATTACAAGTGTTAGAAATATATAGTTCTGCTATTTTTTTTCTTAAGGTCCTTGTCGCGAATTGGCGTTCCCAAGTTTTCTTTTCTTTGCCGACAAGCGCCTGATGAACCACACCATAAAAACGTTAAAAGTTCGCGATCTGGATGAGTGTGAGTTGAGGTGTTACTACGAGCACAATTGTGTCAGCGTTAATTTTGAAAACAAAATGGTTGGAAATGGAAAATACAGCTGTGAATTGAACAATTCTACACACGGAGAACACGATGAAGACTTTGCGGAGGCATCAAATTTCCTTTATCGTGGAACAAACGTAAGATCATTAAATTCTAACGTTATCCAGCTACAGTCTCCGAGCCTATTAATACCATAACCCAACGCCTCGTCCAAAGGGAAACGGCTGGAGCTCACCCTTTGGGCTTGACTGTGTTACAATATTTTGCAATGATCAAAAGTTAAGGAGATAGTTTCTGTTTGTGATAACTGCACGGGATGATGTGAATATTATGGAATTTGACGCGCTGAGGGCCAGGTACGTCATTTATGATGGCAGCCATGTTGGTTGTCATATTGGATGTCATTGAAAATTCAGATTTATCGCAATGGAGTAAACGCAAACCATCTTTCTTCTTACCCCCGCCCCTGCCGACTAAATCTGACAACTACACTAGGTCTCTTCCTTTCGCCAGCCATTCTCATTTACTCTCTGAAACGCAAGTTTTTCTCCCTAGACGGTTTTGTTTCAACAGTAGCCGTTTTTGAGAAATTTCACTTTATTATTATTTTAAGATCGAAAATTTTTGTAATTACCTCTTAAACTGCAAGTGCCTTCCAAAAGAAAGCGTTTTTTGCTACTTAAAGAACATTAACAATTTAATTTAACTTGTCAAACACCTTAAAACAACGCCCCCTTATGTATGTATGACGGGCTAATCCCTAAACCCGACGTTTAGAGTTGGGCTCGGACTGCCAATCTTTACTCACTTTCCTTGAATCATGATAAGGCGGACACCTCTAGCAAAGGTTTAGAAAAGGCTTAGAAGCATAAAGCAATATCTCTTTTCCATAATATTTTCCGCAGAATCCTTGTGGTAGTTCTCCATGCAAAAATAACGGGACTTGTCAATCAGGATTTACCAAGAAAGGATATCACTGCTTGTGTCGAGGCTGGACAGGTGCAATATGCCAAATGGGTAGGTCTGAAAAATGGACTAAATGAACGCAGTAGTTATGAAACCACGCAAGCTGTACCGCACTTAAAAGGAAGAAACCACATGTGAGAACATTAATTTGAAAAAAAGTATATCCTCTGTAATATTAGCCCTGCCATTGTCGACAAAACAATCACAAGCGCATCAAGCGCAGGGCCTTCCAGACGGAAGCAGCATTTTCAGGAGCTTGTGCATTGATGAAAGAGTTTTCCTTTTACTTTGGAGTGGATTCAGGATTTTCGACACGTTCCTTTTTAGTTTCACCTTCGTTTAGCCTAAAATCCTCGATCTGAGTTATAATTTGAAGTTGAGTTAATTTTCGGTGGCCTGTCGACCTGTCGTGTAAACGAGACAGTTCCACTGTCCAGTCATCGTTTTCTTTGCAAAGTAACTGAATGAGTCTTCTAATAACTATCTTCACCTAGATATTAATGAATGTGATGAAAACAGTCACGAGTGTAGCCAGAACGCAGATTGTAAAAACACAAAGGGATCTTACAGATGCAACTGCAAGACTGGATTCTATGGAGATGGATACAACTGCACAGGTATCCCAGTGTTTATTTGGGTCCTTAGTTGTTGTAAACAGTTTAGAAAATATCCATGCAGCTAACATCAATGAACTGCAAAAGATCATCCTCTTAGGAACGGCACGTATACTAAGACGATTTCTGTCCATCCAGTAAAATATCCCTCTAGCACCTCAGAACCACGGGATGGGCCAGTTTCTAACAGACTACAAGGAACAACAATAATAATAATAATTAATTAATTAAAGAGCCGGTATCCAGAAGAAAAGGTAGAAGAGTGGATTTTAAATCCAGCGTGCTGATGGAAGTGGAAAGCTCAGTTATAAGCGAGGTATTATTTCTCTGGCCAAGAAGACGAAAAGGGGAACTTGTAACAGAAATATTATGCTAGTATACCATCGATCTATTTGCTTAGGAAAGAGAGGGAGAGAAGACTTAAAAGAAAGAATATAAAGGCAAGTGAGAAGTAAGTGGTTAATTCACACTATTACAACATTATTCTAGATATCAACGAATGTCGAGAAGAACTGAGATGCGGAAAGGACGCAGCTTGCACGAACACTGAAGGATCTTTCAGATGCACCTGCAATATTGGTTACTATGGAGATGGATACATCTGCACAGGTATACCACTGTTAGTGCAAACTTCCCAAGACTGAAAGCAGTTGCAAGCGAGGGTAAAAGACAGCACTGATTGATCACCATCAGAAAAAAAGCGTGAAATATGATAATGTTTACCGGTTTGTGGATGCCAATAGTTCCTGGTAAAGAAAAAAAACTGCCAATAAAGTGTTAACAATAACTGGTGCGCTAGATGGAGAATTTTTTTCTTTAGCTTTTGTAAAAAAACCAGTGCATTGAACACCAACGAATCTTCTATAGTCTGAGGCATTAGATGCTTTGACAGTTATGATCGTAAATGATGTAAATCGTAAACTTTTAAACCAAACATTATATAAGAAAGGACTGGTTTGTCTTTTAGAAGAGCTAAGGAAAATTCTTTATGCATGAGTCAATTCCAGCTGCGCCCCGCCCCCTCCCCGGGCTGACCCCCGGGCATTAGCATTTTTTTGGCCTTGGATGGCAAATTCCCGGGGGTGGGGACTCTTGAGCTGTCAAATCCGCCGGAGTGGGGACGAAAAAAGAGGGCAAATGCCCCGTCCTCCGTCAACACTGCAACATTTTTTATTGATCACACGGTCGAGTAGTGCCATTTTAAGTATTCTAATGTGCGATTTTTTGTTTCAATTAACGTCTTCCTTTGTAATAGTGCTATTCTAATTGAGACTTCAAGCCGTGACAACACCATTTTATGGTTTTAGTATTGTTATAAAATTAATGACATTTTAAAAATTAATAGTGCGCTGTAAAGTTAACTGCAATGAATAGTTTTATAAATATGAAAGGATGTTCTTCAAATAATATCAAGAGAAACTTGATTCAATAACCAAAAAAAGGTTGATTCACGTCGATAGCTCCCGAGTTTCGGTATATAGTTCTGGCTTGATAAGCAATGAAGAAATGCATGCATAAAATCGAGAACATGCCTTTACAAACCTCTTCAATTTTTTCCCATCCTTAAAATGAGCCAATATGCTTGCTTTTCAAGTAAAATCCTCTGTGTAGTTACATTCTTATAGGAAACCGCGTGCGTGTCAAAAGCTCGGGGTTGGCCCCAGGGTTAGCAAATGCCCGGCCCCCGGGCAGCGCAAAATTTGCAAATGCCCCACCACCGGGACTGAGGGCGGGCAAATGCTCCGCAGTAGCTTGAAGGGGGGGGGGGGGGGAAGGGCTGGGCGCGGCTGGAATTGACTGATGCATTAACAACTGCCTCTGGCAACATAGTGTCTCATCGCTCGCAGAAATGTTGATCAGTCTGATATTTTTCTAACGAGGTAAAAACTGGTTTGGCTGCTTCTTCTGGTTTAATTCTTCTCGATCTTTATAATAATTATGCTTATGACCATTTCACTATTAAAACGGTCTCCTATGGTTTCTCTTTTAACACGAACAAGTTTATTATCTCACAGTCACAGTCATCTCACTCTCTATCTTTTGTTCTCCCACTAGAGTGTTACACAATATTTGACTTCGAAGACCACGATTTGTCAAATTGGACTTTGAGTGGCACTGCATTCAATAATCAGCCAACATACGGGAATAACACATTAGCAAGGACTTACAGGTCTTGGAGCAACCACAAAGGGGATTGGTGGATTGGTACCTACGACAGTCGGTCCAGTCCCTCTGAACCGTTTGGGGGAGAACAAGGCGATGATCCTCAAGGCTCAATGACGTCACCCAATTTTCAGATTACTGGAAAGTTCCTCACTTTCCTGATTGGCTCAGGCTGCAAAGATTATACAGTTCCAATCATTCGTGCCGAGCTTATAGTTGATGGGGTAGTGGTTCGCAAGGAGACACCGACTGATTGTGATGATGCTATGAAAGAGAAAAGCTGGAATGTAACAGGTTACGCCGGTAAACATGCCCAGTTGCGGTTGATTGATCACTCCTCAGGTCACTGGGGTCACATCAATTTTGATAACTTACAAGCTTGTCATAAACTCATTTCAGATACGGATCCTTGAGTTTTCTTGGTGTTCATATTGAGCAGTTCTGTAAGATGAAAAAAGACAAAGGACTTGTAAGACTAGAAGCGGTTCTTTTTTTGGAATCATTTACAGAATTTACAGCTCTCTTTGTTTTTCTTCTGTGATCAATCAGAAATCGTCTGTACTTTTATTTTATTCATATTTTATGTAGTGATTTCGGTGAATAATCCGTGTAGTAGAGTTCGGATGTTTTGAATTAGCTCTGCGGTATTTTCCCAAACGTTAAAACGAAGGTAACTTTATTCGCTCTTAAAAACCCAATACAATGGGAGTCATTTCTCTCCCTGAACCAAATTACAAACTCAAAACCAAATATCAAGGTAACGAGCTAACAGCGGGGTGTAAGAAGCTTTTTCTTCAAGTTAGTGTAAGATCGACATGAGAATTATGTGAAGAGTTTAGTAATGATCCCTGTAAAAATTGGGGCTTTTAAAGTAGCTGAAAGCACTTCAGAGCCTTGCTTTATCTTTATTGTTGGACTAAAAGCTGTAAAAGGTAGCAAAACGTATACTTACACCAGGAACCGCGGCCAATAGCACATATATCAGGAGAATGCACCCAACGACAGTTTCCTCTTTAATACATTGAAAACACTTTTTAGGCTATCCAAAGTACCTTTAGAGCTGTAGGAAAGTTTGGGTAGAGGTGTGCCGCCCAAATGCCACACCTTTGTTGAAGGTCCTGTCAAGTACTTTGCCATCGCGGTCAATGACTTTGGAATTAGATAAGATGATTGTTGTTGTTGTTTTCAATTTATTTTATTATGCTATTTTACGGAAAAGAGAAACATCACTGGTGTACTTACCTAGTCAGTAAACAGTATAAAAATGCCGTTTAGCCAGCCGTATAGGCACAAGAAAATGAATTTAGTAAGCTGATTCATAGCTTTGACACTGAGTATGTAGACGATCCTCTCAAGACATTTTAATGCACCTTCCGTTGTT